>NC_044921.1:26188016-26231343 GCF_003576645.1 Ipomoea triloba
TTAGGAGGATAATCTAGGGGTCAAAAGACCCCTCCAGTCATACAAAAGAGAAGAGATAACAGAAGGAGGTAAAGAGATGGGGGTGAAAAAAACAGATGGAGAAAGGAGATTACAACCAAAAGAAGCTAAAGAATCTGCAACCTTGTTTGTTTCTCTATATGAGTGAGCAATTGAAGATGACCATGACGAGAGCAATTGTCGAATGGTGAAAATTGATTGTCTAATCTTCCATGGGATTGGAGCTTCGTGATTAAGAATGAGATGGACAAGAACTGAGGAGTCCACTTCAATGAGAGTTGGTTTACGAGCTGCCAGATCACACCATCTCATAGCAAAGGCAAGAGCAAGAGCTTCCGCTTCTAGTGCACAGGAAGCTGTAAGGGGAAAAGATAATGCAACAATAAAAAAACCTTCAGAGTTTCGTAGGATCGCACCTCCTCCACAAGAGATTGCTGAAAAGGAAGCATCAGAATTGAGCTTTAAGCGTCCAATGGGAGGGTGTTGCCATTTAATCCAAAGGGTCTTCTTTGGTCTCGGGTTAGTGAAAGAAGTCACGAGACCGGCTTCAATAAATCTTTGGTCGGAGGCTTTTGAGGAACAAAAGGGATGGGTTACCGAAAAGGCAAGGAAATCATTTTTAATCTCCCAAATAATACGGTCCTGCGAGTAGCGCCCTCCTTCATAAATCAGAGTGTTGTACTTCTTCCATACATTCCATAGAATAAAGCAAGGCATTAATTTTCGAATGGTAGCTGAAACATTACTCCATCCGTCTTCTGGTTCTGCTGATAGCCACCAGACATGGCATGTTGTTCGAACTGAGGTGGCAAGACCAAGATTGACATTGAAGAGGTTTGCAAAATAAACCCAAATTTCTATAATGCTTGAACAACTCCGCATGCAATGTTCAAGAGAAGCATTCTCATTCCAACAGAAAGGGCAAACTGAAGGTTGGTGAAAACCAAATTTTTGAATACAATCCGGAAAGGGAAGATGACGATGAAGCATTCTCCAAAGGAAGACTGAGATTTTTTTGGGTATTAAATTTGACCAAATATTTGAATAAGACAAAGTGACACACTTACTTGGACGGAAGAGGTTGTAAGCTGTGTCGAAGGTGAAAGATCCCAAGGTAGAAGGTTGCCAGATCAACTCATCCTCTAAGAAAGTGATGTTATCCTCAACTGTAGAAGACACAGATTTCATTCGTCGCCAAGTTATTGAGTCAGAATAACTCGAAGGTTTGTTTGGGTTTGGATGCAGGATTCTCATGTAGTCACTCCATATGGTGCCTCCTTTGCAGTATGAAAACCAAAGTTTGGCAGCAAAAGTGGATTGCAAAGCCGGTAAAGATCTAAAACCCAAGCCTCCCTCTTTTTCTGGAAAACAAAGTTTGGACCAGGAAGTCCAATGCCTTTTATTGTGACCTTGGTTAGAACCCCAGAAAAAGTTTGCCATCCTTTGCTCAATAGAATGGATAACTCCTTTAGGGAGTTGTATCGAAGCCAGTGAGTACAAAGGGATTGTTGATAGGACGTGTTTGATCAAAATGATTCTTCCGCCTGTAGAAAGAAGTTTTCTCTGCCAGCCAAGTAATCTTTTGTCAATCCCATCTAGGATATGTTGGTAGTAAAAGCTTTTATTTCTTCCTTTAAACAAATTGACTCCAAGATATTTGAAAGGAATAGTGTGTCTATGCATACCAAGCTCTCGAGTGATTGTGTTGATTCTTGCTGTGGAAGCAAATTTTGAAGTAACAAAGAAACTTTTGGAAAAGTTGATTTTCTGTCCTGATGCTTGCTCATATTCTTGAAGTGTAGCCTTTATATTCTGCAAGGATTTTCGGCTTCCACTTGCAAAAATAAGAATATCATCTGCAAAAGCAAGATGAGTAATGATCGGGCAAGCAGCTGAGGGGTTCTTGTATGGTTGAATCATACCTGTCCCAACTTTCCTGACTAAAGCTCTTGAGAGTCCTTCTGAAGTCAGTATGAATAGCAAAGGTGATAGGGGGTCACCTTGTTTAACTCCTCTTGATGGTTGGAAGAAACCGCTACTCACTCCGTTGACAAGAACTGAGAAGCGCGTGGCAGTGAGGTTTTGCATGATTAGGTTGACAAAAAAAGTAGAGAAGCCAAATTTGAGAAGTAGAGCTTTCAGGAAAGGCCAAGCTACACGGTCAAATGCTTTCATCATATCAAGCTTGATTGCAACATTACAACCACGACATCTTTTATCAATTGATTGTAAGAGTTCCATGGCCAGGAGAATGTTGTCTTGAATCGACCTTCCTTTAACAAAACCAGCTTGTTCTGGAGATATAAGAAATGGAAGGATGTTGCGCATCCGGGTTGCTATGATGCGAGTGAAAATCTTGCTTACAAAGGAGCATAGTGATATTGGCCTAAAATCCGCAAAAGTTTCAGGATTTGATTTTTTTGGGATGAGCACAATTTGTGCACTTGCGATTGCTTGGGGGATTGGGACTCCAGCAGAAAAATCAAGCACCGCTATGTGAACATCTTGTTTGATTATATCCCAGCAACAACGGAAGAAGGCTCCAGAGAAACCATCTGGTCCAGGAGTGCTGTCTGGGTCCAAGTCCCAAACTGCTGTTTTTATTTCTTCCGGTGAGACAACTGAGCTTAGAGCTTGATTTTCCTTCTCAGAAAGGAGCGGTGGGATAAATTCCAGAAGATCATGAATATTTGAGCAATCCTCTGCTTTAAATAATTCTGAAAAATATTTCACTGCTTCATTTTGGATTTCTTGTTGTTCTGTGAGGATGAGTCCTTCAGAATTTCTAACTCCACAAATGCGTTGCTTTCTGATTCGGTCTTTCACCGTTGCATGAAAGAAAGCTGTATTAGCATCACCTTCACTAAGCCATTTTATTCGAGCTTTCTGTTTCCAAAACATTTCCTCTTGTTTTAAGGAAAGTAGGAGGAGAGCTTTTTCACGATTGAGAGTTTCTCTGTTTGTCTCGTTTGGTTCATCATCGAAACGAGACTGAGCTTCAGAGACTGTTTCTTCCGCTTTCTTGACCTTATCAAATATGTTGCCAAAAGTTGATCGATTCCAATCTCGTAGTTTCGACTTAAGTCTTTTAAGTTTGAAAGCAAGGGCTCTCATACCATATCCTTCATGAGGTTCCTGCCAGTTTGCTTGTACCAGGTCGAGAAAGTTCTTATGAGTAGTCCACATCTTCTGAAATCTGAATTGTTTAGGTGCCGACATGTTGGCATTACAGCCTGAGAAGATGATCGGTGAGTGATCTGATGTAGTTCTGTTAAGAAGGACTCCTGTGACACCCGAGAAAAAATCTCTGAAATCTGCATTTAGAAGAAATCGATCTAGTCTCTTCCAAACGGTACCAGAAGACCGCACTCCCGTCCAGGTATATGTACCTCCAAGTGTGGGTAGATCAAAAAGAGAGTGGGATGAAATAAAGGATGAGAAGTCTGCTATAGAATTCAAATCTGGTGTTGCATTGCCCTTGTATTCTGCAATTTCAGCAATGACATTGAAATCTCCCCCTATTAGAACAGGGTTAGGCAGTGAGAGAATACTGCTTAATTGGTTCCAGAGGCACTGTCTTTCACCTCTACTGTGTTTAGCATAAACTGCAACAAAATCAAAAGAGAAGTTCCAAGGTAGATAACATAATCGGCAATGTATAAATTGATCAGAATCAGTGATAACTTCAAGATGAAAAGAGTCCAGCCAAAAAAGCCATAATTTGCATCTTGTAGAACAGAAAAAAGAGTGAAAATTAAGACTTCGAGCCAAGATATCTGCTTGATCAAGTGAAATAAGAGGTTCAGAAACAGCAAGAAGAGAAAGATTTTCACGTCTCACAATTCTCCGGAGTCTACGACGTGAAGAGAGAAGACCCCTGACATTCCAGAACATGAGCTTCATTTCCAGCGATGAGAGAAAGAAACTCTCGTAAGGGTCCCAGCGGCCAACCGAGTTGTAACCGAAGGTGTAGAGTTTGAGTAGTCTTTTCTGGGACGCCTTTTCTTCCCTGAAACTGGGACGAAATCGTCGAAAGGTCTCGAAAGCTTCATTGAAAGAAGGTTGCTATCTTTTTTCCAAGACTCCAACAAAGCTTTTGAAAAAGTATTTGAGACCTGGGAAGTTTTACCATCTGACATATGGCCTTGAGAGTTATCTAAATTGAATTTTCGGGAAAGTTGAGGACAATGATCATCAATAAGAACCGGGTCCAAGGCATGGTTAAAAGGAGGGATGGATTCTAGGTGTTTGGGAGAGGAGATAGGTGGGTTGCTTAAAGGAGTTTCAACCAGACTCGCTTGAGGATCTTCTGAAGCAGAGAGGTCTTGCAAGGAAGATTGAGGGGGGTTGGTGATGTCAAACACTGGAGCTTTAGGAATGATAGGAGGGATTACTTTTTTCCAAAGCTTTTTTGGAGGAGCCACAACAGGGGGAGGTTGGCGAGAAACAAGAGGCTGGGATGACTGGCTTTGAGGAATCTGATCCTGTTTATTATGGAAGCAGATAGCTGACAAGTGACCAAATTTTTTGCAATCAAAGCAGTAATCTGGAATGAACTCATAGGTAATTGATTGGTAAAATCCCCCATATTCACCATTGTTGATCCAGACTACATCTGGTCTTTCTTTTGAAACATCCAGTTCCACGCAGATTCTTGCTACGGAGGGACGATTGTGAGTTAGTGTTGACGAATCGATTTTGAGAGGTTTACCAACCAGATTTGCTATAGTGAAAAGAGCTCGTTTATCTAGGAGATGAGCTGGGAGACCTTCTAAAGCTATCCAGACAGGGACGATCGGAGACTCCACATCTGGTCGGAAATCCGGCGACCATTTGAAGACTTTCATCAGGAAACCATTAAGCATCCAGGATTTTCGTAGCCAGCATCTTTGGAAGTCTTCTTCTCGGTCGAAGTTAAGGAGAAGGTGTTTATGATCTATGAGGCCAATCGAGAAAACTCCCCCAAAACCAATAGCTTCAAAAGCTTTTCGGAAGGTTGCTATGGATGGGCGACCTTGGGGGAATTTACCAACTAAAGCAAATTTGTATCTTTGAGCAAAGAGATCAATCTCAGCTTTCGAAAAGGAGACGGCTGGTACACCTTTGTATCTTTCAGGAGGTTTGAAAGAGACTGCATCAGGGGAATTTGAGGAGAGGATGTCTGCAAAAGATTTGGCCAGGGTGGCCGAGATGGCCCCCGGCGGCGTTGCCATGGAAGAAGAAGCTAGGGTTTTTTTAAGGTCTCTCATTATCTTCCCAAGGGCTCCATTTCTATGAGTGGCCCTATCCATTTCATTTTCTCCTAGCTGATAGGCCAGGCTTGTTCATCTTTGGACTTCTTGACAACCACCACAAATGTCCCACATATTCATCACTGCCACAATCTCTTTGACACAACTTTCAAGCTTTTTTCTTATATACACACTCACTTACACCGTTAGAAATCCAATTTTTTTTTTTTTTTAAATCATATTGTCTATAACATGACATTGTACTATCAAATAAAAAAAATCAGATATTTGTTATTTGTACATGCATATAAGTAAATGGTACGTAGTCCGACTCTCTGGCAAACTAAAATTGCACTGTACTGTTAACTTTTGAATTGTTCATTTTTTGAAAATTTGGTCTTTGTCTGTTAATTTGAGCAAATTTAGTCCAGTTCCTTTATTGTTCAAAGTGTTGCACATCTCTAGTTCCTTAATTATATAACACCAACGATTGAATGTGTAACATTATAGATAATTTAAGAATTGGATTTGCTTAGATTAACGAATATGGACTAAATCTCTTAATTGAAGGAATAAAATTTGAAGGTCAAAATATAATTTTTCTTTGATTTAAATTATGATATTGTGATGAACGACATTGTAAAAATTTCTAAATTTACACATATTTATTTATTTATTTTTGTTAATTTGAACACAAGTTTTTTCGACTAGTCAATTAGGATCACACACAGAGAGTAATATTATTTGTGTAGAAAAAAATTTTAAAGAGTGACAAAGTGACATCTGGTTAATTAATTTGGAAAAGATCCATATCATTTCATTTATAAAAGATTCTTTATAGTTCCAATTAATCAATTATATATAGTTCATGCATGCATAAGATGATGATAATATCACAAGCCAAAGTAGATTAGGCCCAGAATAATGTGCATGCACATGTGATTACTAATAAAATATGGTTATGCTAATTAATAAGAGGAATATAAATTAAAGGTTTTCTAATTTTTTTTTAAAGAAAATATTAAATTTTGCCGTTTCCTAGCTAGCAGTAGCTTCCAAGTAGACAACTTACAGCTAAACCTTGCACTAAGATGCCGGCTAAAACAGGTGCAAACATGGGAATTTTTATTTATTTTTTGTCACAAGAAATTCACAATCACTATTTGAGATGTGCACTAAGTAAATTACGTTTCTATGTAATAACTCACAAATCACATAAGAGAGATAAATCGCACTAGAAAAACTCTGTGTAACAGACTTGATTGAGAGTGTGTTGACAAAAAAATAAGAGAGGTAAATCGCACTAGGAAAACTCTGTGAAATGGGCTTGATCGAGAAAGTACTGGTAAAAATTGAACCCGTGATCTTTAAGTACGAGAGTTATGCTTCACCCACCCCACCACTTATTTTTGGGCCGGGTTTTTATTTTTATTTTTATTTTTTCACACCCAAAACTATATACTTGCTTAATTAATTGTAATTAATATTTATATTGGGTGGTTAATTATATGTTTTTTAAAAGACAAGTTAATAGGACATCCACGTTGCGGTTAGTGCAAAGCAAGCCGGCATTGGAAGACCAAGGCCGGCACTACTCTATGCCAAGTTGACACAAAAAAGAATTTGCAGTCGATGGATCAACAAATCCAAACAACATCTTGGGTGGTTGGTTGGGAGTACAATGTTTGATTAGTTGTGTCTTTTGTTGCTAAAAACTTCCATCTACCACCTCATATATGGCCGGATGCTTTATGTTGGGTAAGATTAGACCTAGCATTGGAGATAAATATGAGTTAAAACAAACATAAATATGTATTTTAACTGATGCCGGTTATCTTTTACGTGATGAGGTGTTTGAAAGATATGCGGGTTTAACTTTAAGGTATTGCACGAATAATAAGAATCTTAATTTTGACTTATATAGAATTCATAGTTATGAGAAATTTTATAATGTCAAAAATTTTATTGTTTTTATAATTATAAATAAGAATGACAGTGATATTTTTGTAAATATGATGACAATCGAAGACCATACTATTTTTTTTTTTCTCCTTAATGTAGCAAACAAAAGGAATCGGGCAAACCAAACTCAACTACATGGCTCTAAACTATGTTGCACGAAAATTTCATGAGGGTAGCATTTCCCTATTTCTCGTTTCCTGTTTCTATACAACATATACTCTAAATCAAGATACTTCAATTGCATATGATCTATCTACCATAAGCAACGGGTTGATCCGATCCCTTTGGGTGGGGAATCAAGAATCCACAAATTGAGAGTGCTCGTGTATGTCTTAATTACCAATTTGCGCATTTGTTCACTTTCTTGTGAAGACACGCTATCTTTATGATATTGTAAAAATTTATATAGGGTAAAGATTTTAGTAGTAATTGGATGAAAGAAAAAAAATTTATATGAGAATGAAAATGAGAAAAAGGAAAGAGTATAACGGCCAGAGGGTGGAACCTTCCTTTTTGATGAATAACAAGACAAAGTAAAGAATGGTGTATTTATCAAAGAGCAGTTAAGCAAAGTCTTTGAGGTAGAGGCCAAACATCCTCAAAATGGCGGGCAAATCTGAGCCGTTGGATCCGGTAGGCGTAGGGCTCTGAGTTGAGTACACGTACTACTTCCAACTTCCCTTTTACCTCTCTTTCTTTCTTCTTATCTTTGCTTCCATGCATGGATTTCTCCCCCAAAATAGTGTGCCATAGAGAGAGAAAGTAAAACCAGCCAGCAAGAGAGAGAGAGAGATAGAAAGAGAAGTAAACATCTCTTTTAAAGTTGAGCTATTTCTTCAAGTTTCAACTACCCTTTTGCTACTACATACTAACCAGTGTTCTTGAACAGCACAGCAGAGCTGTGCTGTTAGATCTTGCTCTTAAAGTGAATGAAATTCATAGTTTTTTCTTCTTTGATCCGTTCAAGATTCATCAGGGATCAGATTTGAGGCTTTGGGGAATCTGATCTCATCCAATTCGGGTTTGAATTCGAGTCAATGGAACAACAAGGGGATCAAAAAACGATGCTGCAGAAGCAGAAACACTTCTGCAAGCTCTGCAGCAGGAGTTTCCCCTGTGGTAGATCCCTAGGGGGGCACATGAGGTCTCACTTGATCGGGAATTCATCCGAAAACCCCGAGAGGAGCAGGAATTCGGGCTCGGGGATCGATGGCAGCGTTCACACTAGCTATATCCTGAGGGAAAATCCCAGGAAAACCTGCAAGTTTGCTGCAGAGTCTAGTGGTGGGGGTGGGGAAGATGCTTTGCTTCAGAGGCAAAACGACAAGGTGTGCAAGGAATGTGGGAAAGGTTTTCCGTCGTGGAAGGCTTTGTTCGGGCACATGAAGTGCCACTCGGAGAAAATAACGATGATCTCGACGAACAACAACAAAAGCAAGATGGAGGAGGCTGCTGATTCTTGGAATGTTGTTGTTGCAGATAATAGCTGCCATTCTGATGACAGTGAGGCAGCTAATAAGAACAATAATGCACCAAACCGAAAGAAGAGATCGAGGTCGAGGAGAGTTACAACAGCTACTACCAAAAGGTACCAGGTTGTTAATAATGCTGCTACAACTAATTCCTCTACCTTAACTGCTGCTAATAGTGCTTCCCCCTGTGTTTCTGAGAATGCTGTTGAGCATGAACATGAAGAGGTTGCCATGAGTTTGATCATGCTTTCTAGGGATGTGGGTAGTTGGGGTGGTTTAGCTTCTGTTACTGAGTGCTCTGATAACAATTCTGAGTTTCTGGGAATCCGATCTTCGGCTAATTCTGAGATTAAGGCCAAGAAATTGGGAGCAGATGAGAAACTGAAGAAACCAAAATCCAGAGGCTCTGGGATTCCTATAAGTGGAGGCAATAACAATAAGATGAAGGTTTCTGAAGCTGACAGATACAGGGATTGTAATCTGGTAATTGACAGAGCAGGATTCGAGAAATCCGAGGTTGATGTTCCTAGTAATGCCCAGGGGAGTTCAGACAAGCGAAAGCAAAAACGAATCGAAAGGGATGATGAATTTGATCAAAATGAGGTCTGGTTTAGCTCCCTTGATTCTGAGAAGAAGATCAGATTTGAGTGTTCTACTTGCAACAAGAGTTTCCACTCTTACCAAGCTCTTGGTGGCCACAGGGCTAGCCACAAGAAGGCGAAAGACGGGTCTGACAAGAACACTGACCATTATTCTGCAGCTGCAGACAGCAGTGAACAACACAGCATCCTAGGATTTGCAGACAAGGTTGTTGAGAGTTCATCAAAGAAGATTAAGGTGGCTGCTCATCATGAGTGCCCAATTTGTTTCAAGATTTTCCCATCAGGCCAAGCCTTGGGAGGCCACAAGAGATCCCATTTGATTGCTGAGGCTAAAGCCAATCAACAGCCCACTCAAATAATCCAGAAACCTTCATCAGTGCCAGAAACCCGAGATTTTCTTGATCTCAATTTGCCCGCTCCAATTGAAGAAGAAGAAGATAAAGAAAGCCATCAGAGCTCTGGATTCCAACCATGGTGGATTGTGGGAAACAGCTATAACCATGAGCAGCTTGTGCAGCCTACTTTCTGAGTTATGATCATCAGAAAGGTTCACAGAAGTGTACAGATTCATTCTTTCTGCTTCAAAGCAGTGACAATTCCATTTGGAGCCATTAAAGATAGAAATTAAAGCCACCCTCTTTGGAGCACTCTTCACAGTACAATTTTCCCCACATTCCAATTGCCAGAAGATGTGTAATTTTCTTGCTTTTTTTTTTTCTTTCCCAATTTTTTTTGCTGTAATTTAGGCACACTTGAAAGCTTCAGCTTGAGCTAGACTTGAAGGGGTGCATTAACTTTCTTTTTACTATACTGTTGTATGGTGTAATTGTTTTATCTTGGTAGTAAAGGGAAATGATGAGGTGTTGAAGAAGATGGACAGTGAGTGAAGTCAGAAAGATCAGATATGAAGTCCTTTTTTTTTTGGGAGGTTTTATAATATTGTAAAAAGAGATTGCCAGTGAGCTCAAAGGTGGTTGTTTAGTCACCTACCATAAAAAACATGAAAACACATCTCATATCCCTTCTTAATCACTTTGATAGTGCTCTTCTCTTGTCTCGCCATTACCTAAGAGTGCATGCTAGATAAATTTCACTTCTATACTTCACAAAGCATGCAAAAAAAAAAAAAAAAAAAGAAGAAAAAGAATGCATTAGAATGACCATATGCAAAAAACTTAACCATTAGAATGTTAGTACAAATCGAACTCGTAACATTGTAGATAGTCAATAAAGTAAAGAGATTTCGTACCCAAACAATGCATTTTGGAGAGGGAAGGTGTTGCTATCAACAATAGAGCTGCCAAAATAGTGATCCCTCAATAGTTATTCCATGGTCTTCAGTCTACCTTGCAAGGTGGGCCCGTGTCCGCTTACATACTAAATGTTCACAATTTGAATTGTGAACATTCAGTAGGTAAATTGTGAAGATTTCAGTTATGAACATTCAACATATAAATTGTGAAAATTCAATATATAAATTGTGTATTTTGGACTGGAGTCCACCTTCCACATAATAATTTGCTATGTGGATCATGGTCCATGCAATAATTTGCCGTGATTCCTTGGGTGGGCTTTTGGACCAATGTTGTAGCTGTAATTGTTTTTGTGTAATAGTCTTCAAATTAACTATACTAAAAAATTATGTACAACACATTTAACTGAGAATGTATTGACAAGAATTAAAGTCATGATTGTTATTAGAATCACGTTTCGCTCATATGTAACTCTTTTTGAACATAAATATCCATTTTTAGATAAAAAAGAAATGAAACATCTAAAAAAAATATGGAAGGACAAACACCCAAATAAATGAATAATCATCCTGCAAGCTAGATGGAGTGCATCAAAATTTAACCCGCATTCGTATTCGTTTGGTCCGGGTCGACATATATGATCTGGATCCACTTTCAAGGTTTAAATTGGCATCCATTTCTGTTCACAGTTTGACCTCCTTCTTTGACCTCGCGCAGAGAGAGCGACTGAGCGAGGAGGGAGAGAGATTGACAGGCGAAACCCTAGCAAAAGGTATGCTCTGTACATTAAGGCTTATTTCATTGTTGTAAATTTTGAGCCGTGTCTTTGAATTTGGATGATTTATCTTTTTATGTGGATGTTCAGTTTCATGTGTTCGGCTATTGTAAGAAACAAATGGCGGTTGTCGAACATGTTTAAGTTTACTGTTAACAAGAGCTAAGCGTGTTTCTATTCTGAGAATGATGCTCGTATGTTATATGTGTGTATTAATGTATGCATCTCTTTATTTTGGATTGTGTTTAGATGTCTGATCAATCAAATAGGAATGGTGACTGCACCTTTGAGGTAAAGGAATTATTGGAGATAAGGACAAGATGCACAGAGGTATGTTAGGGACAAGGTTTACATATGGTGGTTATGATGCCACTGCACAATCTGGATTAGTTTGGATAGCTATGGTTCTAGTTGATGTACTAATGGACTTTGAAAATGATTTATCATGCAGCTAAGGAAGGAAAAGGATATGTTGAGAGACTCACAAACACAGGGCTTTGAACTTATCAGAGTAATTTCTTATTATCTTGGTTGTTTTCTGGAATTGATGAACAATCAGATAGAGTTGATGATTGGTTATCTTTAGATGTGCTAAAGATTAAGAACATTAGTTAAATCATATGGTGTGTAACCATAGGGTTAGTTGGTGTACTGTTAACAATCACAATCACTAGGAAGTGTGAGCTATCTCTTTATAACCAGCTTCTTGTGTTAATTGGTAATTGGAGTTATGCTCTTTGTAATGGATTTAAATTGTTCAAATGAACAGAAACTCAAGGAAATTATATCTTTGAAGTAAATATCTCATGTGAAAATTCTTTCTTTGCAGAAATTAGAAGAGCATGTACAAACATTATCTGGTGTTCACTCAGAAGACAAACAACGCATCCAAGAGTTGGAAAGGGAGTTGGACAACTGCTCACAAGAAATAGGTATTGACCCCAAACCAACAATGTCACCTTGAATGAAGCACTTGGTTTATGTACATAAGAAGCTACCAATGCATTGCATGTTTTATTTTTGGATACAGGTTATTGATGCATTATTTCTTTTTTTTTTTTTTTTTTTTTTCAAAATTGCTCTTATTTTTGTTTGACTAGCATTACTTGTGGGCACTAAAAATAAACCAAGAATTTACTGTCATTTCCTAAACTTTGTACCAAGATGGGCAGACGGCTCAAAATGTATGAATGGTTGCCCTTGTCTCTGTTTTCACCCTTTTTCCTAGGTACAGTAACTTTGTTATTTTTAATTGCAAAACCATCCCCTAACCGAAATTCCTATAGCTGACATCACTGCACTTGATATGCCATCATCATTGAGGATGAACACCTTGTTATTGCAAATTTGATATTTTAATGGGGAAGCATTTATTGTTTTTGCATGAAGCTGGACTATTCCTTTTCATGCAAAGATATAATCCTCTATGATCCTCTTTCCATTAGCATGAGATCATCATCACTGACAACACACTTGCAATAGATTACCTGCAGGATCAACTTACGTTAAGGAACTCAGAATTGAATATGCTTTGTGAGGAAGTCTGCAGTCTTAAGTTGAAACTTGAAGGCATGGAAATTTTAGAGGAAGAGACTGGAAGGTTAAAGGAGGAACTAGAGATTACCCATGCTGATCGTTTGATTTTGATGCAGAAATTGGAAAACAAGGAGTTGGAGCTTCAGAGTTCAACTTTGTTAATAGAGAAACTAGAGGAGTCAATTTCGTCAATGGGATTAGAATATCAATGTGAAATTGAGAGCCTGAAACTTGATCTCACAGCATTGGAGCAAAATTGTTTTGAATCTAAAAAATCTCAAGAGAATTCGGCTCAAGAAAATGCTAGGATGAATGCGTTGTTTCATGATCTTGAGCTTCGGTTCCAGGATGCGGAGAACTTTATTGAATATTTAGAGAAGGAGAATGGAAATCTAAGGGAGCAACTGCAAATCTATGAAAAGAATGCCAAAGTATTTTGCCAAAATGTAGAAGAGCAATTTCCCCAATTGCTAGTTACTGGGAATGAAGAGGCTCTAGAGAATAATGCTAGGTATGTAAGTATGTTATCGACCTGCATGTGCATATAATAAAGCCATTTTGGATATCTGTCTTCACAGTAAAATGCATGCCTTTATCTTCTGGAAATTGGTATTGGGGATGTATAGATATGACTCAATTATTTTCTTCTCTCTCTCTCTAAAGCTCATGTGGAGATATTTTGGGTCCTCTCTTTACCAAACTCGCTATTCTAGGGGCATCGGATGTCCATTTTAAGGAAAAGACAGATAAAATGTCTCATCAAATACAGAAATATGAATCTCTTGTGGAGAAGCTTAAGGTATGTTGGTATCGACTCTAGGTTTATGTCTTCTCTTCAAATGATCTAATTGTTTAGTGCATCAATGCTTTCTGGTTGACTTGACTGGGATTGGATTTTGTAACAATTCAGATTAACTTATGAGTTAAAATGGTGGTTAGGAGGAGCTGAAATTGGAAAGGTTAACGGCAAAAGAAGAAGCAGAGGATTTAGCTCAGGAAATGGCCGAGCTAAGATACCAAATGACTGGGTTGCTTGAAGAAGAGCGCAAACGCCGTGCATGCATTGAACAAGTATCTTTGCAGAGAATAGCAAAGTTGGAGGCTCAGGTATCAATATTAGATTCTAACCCAAAGTGCTGATTAAGATAAATACGAGGTTCCTTATACATTGTTTTTGGTAATGAAGCTTGAAAAAGAACGGAAGAAATCCTTTGTCAATGAAGAACAAAGTAAAGCTATCACCACTCTCAATGTCACTGAAGAGTAAAACATGCAGGAAAATGGTGGAATATATTTCAGGTTTGTTCATCTGAACTTGCTCCTTGATGTTCCTCTAATGAACTGAATCTCTATACTCCACACTTTTACTGTCTGTAACTTATAATATTGTATTTCACATTTTTCAACTGTAATTGTACCCTTCATGACTTAGAAGTCACCAAGCAAGCTTATACTTCTGTTGAGAACTGACTGGGTAGGCAAGAGGCTGTCGTTTTTCACTTACAAAGAGGGACTTCCATGAATGGAAGATGCACGAGTTCCTTGCTCTAGCCATCACCGCACCCGGGTAAAGGAGCTTGCATTAAAGTAAAATGGGCTGCTCATGAATGAAACTTTGTGTTGTTTTGTTTGCAAGTAAAATGGGGTTTTCATGGTAATTGTGAAAACTGTGTATGAAGTCAGTTGGTAGTAGGGGATTCCATACTTGTACACTTTGTGTAGGGAGTGAAAGAATGGTTTAGATTTCAATTTTAGGCAGATATTCATTTCAATAGGAGGATGTATGGCTCATTTTAGTTTGAATGAAAAAAATGGTTTTCATGTCTCATTGTGGTCTAGTGATACACAATCTGTAAGTTGCTTTGTTTAGTTGGAGATTTTTTATTTTTAAAATTTTTGGGTGACAAGGGAAATAAAAAATTTGTCGTCATTATTCTAAATATTTTATTCTTCATTTTTGACATTTGATTTTAGAGAAAATTATACCGGCTTTATGTTGGATTATGTGAAAATAATGTATTTTCGTACTAACTACAATCATGATAGAGTATTGTTAAAATGAGCGTGTGACAGTTCTTCATATAATTTATAGCACAAAAGGTAATGAAATATCATTTGACAGTTCTTCATATAATTTATAGCACAAAAGGTAATGAAATATCATTTGACACTTTAAAAATCATCATTAAATCTAATTAATTTATGATTATCATGAAATTTTGTTTTGTTTTTTTTTTTTGTTTTGTTTTGTTTTGTTTTTTTTAAATTTCAAACTTCAAACTTAAGAGCCTTTTATAGCTTTTACCTTGGGTATTATTGGAGGAGAGAAACTTTTATTTATTTTTATCATTGGACAACTTTGACCGCAAAATATAAGTGAAAAGACGGAACGAACCCCACTATGAATTTATGTACGGAATGGAAAGTTGGAAACGGTTGAATTGTCGTTGAAAACGTCATCTCCACGCGGTTCCCTTTTACGTATAGAACGCTCTCCCCATTTCTTCTAGAGACACGCTTTACCATGTTGTACTTCATCGTGCGAAACTTGTACGTAACATAATTATTAAATGAAAAATGAACAAAGAAGACCGTAACCCACCCAGTCAACCAACTCCATTGTATTCTTTCTTACCTCAACTCCTCCTAGTCCTAGGATGTCATATACATAGTGTCCATATAGACGTTTCCATCATCTTCAATTTTAGCATCCAAAGTCGTCTAGCTTTGTTGAGAGTGGAGGCGTTAATTCATAGGTTTACTTCTTCGGATTCTCAGGTTATTATTCTCGCCATTGTTTGTTCCTTTTTCTCTTTCACAATCAATCTTTAACTGGGTATTTCAATTCTTTTCTGGGTTTATTAAAATTCAACGCCTTTTTTGGTTCTTGAGTTTCATCTATCGGGGTGGATTTGAAGTTTGTCCGATCATCGCCGTGCTAATTTTTCTTTGTTAGTTTAGTCGATCAGATGAAGTTTTGAGGCAATCTTATTTAGATTACTGTGTTTTCCAAATTGGGTGTTGACTTATCTCCGGATTACATTAATTCTTTTATTAGAAAACAGAAGGGATAGATGATAGAACCCGTTTTCTGCTTTATGCATTTTTTTCTTTTGCCCTTAAATTGAAATGAAGAATCAGAGGAAAGTTCAGTTTTTTGGTGTTATTTTTTTTGAGTGATGAGAGAAACGCCCAACTACTATCCGAGTGCAGGCACTATATATCCCGCCTTGTAACCTAGGAGATAAACTAGCCTAGGTTAACTCAAACCAAGAAGGTCAGCAGGTCGCTCTCACAGGGAGTCGAATTTGTAATCTCAGGTAACCAAGCCAACAGCCTCACTAACTTGGTTGGGATTGACCCCGGCCAAGTTTTTTGGTGTTATTCATCTGATTGGTAATGCCGTAATGGATTTGTTGTGTTGAGTTGGTATATCCATTTGACATTGAAGATGCAGGCTTTACACTTTTGAGCTGTATTCTGTTCTTGTTATAGCCTTAATGATGATATGTGTGTTTATCTGCTCTAGAACATGTTCTTCACTAGCTTGTTTTTGGTAATGATTGTTGCTATAAATTGCATATGCTTGATAGTTTGATCTTGTTTGTTTTTGCAGATATCTTCTTTGAGTACTAGTGACAGTCCAGTACTCCAATCTGATCCTGAATATATTGTAACTGAAAATGTTTGGTCATAAGAAGTCCCCTTTGCATGGGAATGCTAAGAGCCACTCCATCGTTCCTGGATCTAACTCGATTTCAAACCCTTTTGATTCTGACGATGAGTGTGATAAGAAGCAGAATGTTAAGCAATCGAGGACTTCTTCCGAGCCTACTCAGTGTACTCTGAATACTAGTACTAACCCCTTTGATGATGATGAAGCTAAAGGGAAATCCTCGTCCTCATCCACATACTCCTTTACAACCGAGAGAAACAGGTACAAGAATGATTTCAGAGATTCGGGTGGGTTAGAGAATCAGTCTGTTCAAGAATTGGAGAATTATGCGGTCTACAAAGCCGAGGAGACTACAAAAGCTGTTAATGGGTGTCTGAAGATTGCAGAAGACATGAGGGAGGACGCAACTAAGACTTTAGTCACTCTACATCACCAG
This sequence comes from Ipomoea triloba, assembly GCF_003576645.1. NCBI lineage: Eukaryota > Viridiplantae > Streptophyta > Magnoliopsida > Solanales > Convolvulaceae > Ipomoea > Ipomoea triloba. Next base: position 26,204,978 of record NC_044921.1, read on the forward strand.
GGCGAGCAAATTACGAGGACTCATATGACTGCAGCTGACATTGACCATGATCTTAGTCGGGTATGGCCTCTCAATTCGTTATTTGTACTACATGCAATTCATGTCACCGTATTCACACTGGTATTGCCTTGATTTTCATGAATTTTTTTCACTATTGGAACAAACTTGTAATATTTGGTTTTAGGGTGAAAAACTTTTGGGAAGTCTCGGAGGCATATTTTCGAAGACATGGAAGCCTAAGAAGACTCGTCCAATTTCAGGACCTGTTATTACAAGAGGTTAGTTAAATATTATGTTTACAAATGTATGTGATAGTATGAACAGGGCGGGAAGTGCTTGTTTTTCGGATGTAGAAATAGGTTATCTGCTTCTCTGACTATTTATAACGTTGCAGATGACCCAGTTCAAAGGAGGGGTAACCACTTGGAGCAGAGGGAAAAATTGGGATTGAATTCTGCACCCAAGGGGCGGTCAAGCAGCCGAACCCCTCCTCCTGAACCAACTAATGCACTGCAGAAAGTCGAGGTAGTATGCCTTTGTAACCTAGAAAAAGTGTCGAAATCTGTTTCTTCTTCTCTCTTTTCTTTCATTGCAAGTCAAATTCATTCTAGTAAACGTTAGATTTTTATATATATATTCTCACGGATACATGACATTGCATAAATGAGAAACTTTTTAATTCTCGAACAGGCGGAGAAGGCAAAGCAAGATGATGGGCTATCAGATCTGAGTAATATCCTGGGGGAGCTCAAGGGCATGGCACTCGACATGGGCGCTGAAATTGAAAGGTAACCCCCCGCTTTTTCTTCCCTTATCTCTTTATCCTTCCTGTGTTATATGCGGGATCGATCTTATGCTGAAGATGCAACTATTAGTGATTATTTCTCCCTCATTGATCAATGGTACCCCGGATATGTACGTTCAGGCAAAACCATGCTATGGATCATCTTCAGGATGACATTATAGAGCTCGATTCCAGAGTTAAAGGGGCTAACCAGCGAGGCCGACGTTTGCTTGGAAAGTAGAGCCATTGTTCTGGGATCAAGACCTGGCGCATATATAACATTTCGCCTTCTCAAATTACTAGATTTCAGGTTCATCTTCTTGTTCAACCATGTTTTGTACTGTGAACCAGCTCTTTCGTTCTACATTAACAGCATCAAAATGCCAACTTTAATTTGTTGAATCTATTGTTGGTGTTGAATGTTTGCCACTTTTGCTATTCATTAATTTATCCAAACACTCTCATACATCCCAAGGATTCTAATCATCAACACCTTTACTACTTTTTTTTTTGGATTAGACCACGAGGTGTCCTGAGCAGACTTTATCTGTAGGAGGCACCTTAAGCCCGTGTCATACTCAGACTAATCCCCGTTCACACCGGGCCAGCCCAATTAAGGGACAAAGTGCTCGCCAGATTGATTTTTTTCCATAAACACCTTTGCTACTATAGTGAAGTTAACTAATTAATATGACGTACAGGATAACTATATATGATCTAATTAATCTCAATCTGTGAGGCTTTTGGTGCAAGTAACTTTTGTGAGATTACGCTTTCAAAAGCACTGATCAAAGCCTTAACGTTGCTAAACATGTTATTGGCTGCCGCCGGTGAGGAGTTGCCATCCTGGCCGAGCAAGATTACGCTTTCAAAAGCACCAATCAAAGTCTTAACGTTGTTGCCAAAGCCGTGTTTGTTGCACTGTCGTCTTCCATTGTCGTGCTGTCGAAAACATCCGTACAATCTTTCTTATTCCCTTCTACAACTATGTATTGAACGACAAGTTTCCTAGGACTAATAATGTCGCCGTCCTCTTTTAACAGCGTTTCCTCCACTATCTTCCCCCTTCTCAATACTAATTTTCTGGGAAGAATGTTAGCATTATTTTCTTGCTCCGAGTTAACTTCCATTTCTTTCCTTTCAAACTTCACCCTTGTGACCAGTTGAGCTGTCAATGCGGGCAAGTTAACTTCCCTTTCTTCTGAAGAGTTGTGGGGGGGTTATTATTGAATCTTCTTTATGTTCTTTGATCACAAATAATGTCTCCTCCTCATTAGGTTTTCTTTGGATTCTGCTGTTTCTGCCATTTCTATGTTGTGTTCTTGTTTCCCTATCCTCAGATGTCTCAACTAAACTTCCACCTTTCTGGTTTGATCTGGAGATTCCCTTTGTTTTTGAGCTGCAAATTTGATGTTTTGCAGAAACAGAAACAAACCTTTTAACGTTGTCATGTCCTAGAACTCGATCTTGTCTGATCATTGCCGGGAAAATTGCTTTTTGCTTCTTAATTAAAGTGCCTGCAAATTTCTTCTCCATCATATACAAACGTTCTTCTTCGGACAAAGGTTTTTTCTGCAGTTTTGATGCGAATCTCTTAGGAATCCTTGCAGCTTCTTCACCATTATTGTTGCTGCGTTTGCCACCATACTTGCAGTTATCGTGGCATGACGCCAATGGAGCGCTCAGATATCGCGGCAAAACCACACTGATTTTTGTGTTTATGTTCCCCGTCGAATTCCTCCTCCAAGAAAAGCCTCTGGGCTCCATTTTCTCAGTCTCAAAAGCTTCTTCCGCCATTGCAGGGAATGGCAAAACCTGAAATCAAGAAACTATTTGAGCATATAATATATAAACATAAATGTACAATCCAGCTTTTAGTTGAAATGAAAAACATGCTTTAATCTGGTATCAAAATCATGCCAAAAGTAATCGGGCCCGCGTGAAGGGCGTGTTAAACATAACTGTGCAATCCAACTATCAGTTTAGACTTTTCATGCTTCAATCGAAACCAGAAAACTCAATAACATGAACTCATATATATATATATATATATATATATATATATATCAAATTCACAACACCCCCTAGTTACTGCAAAACTTTCCAAAATTTCAGCTGGAAATACAAAGAATCATATGATCAAACATACCTTAAATCAAAGTCCTGGCCTTCTGGTTAGGTGAATTGAATTTGCAATAATATTCTCCTTTGAAATAATGTAGTATTATCTGTTGTTATTGCATGTAAATATATATATACATAAATTTGATACATGCACGTATGTATAGTTATACATACATACTATATATATACGTATGTGGAGTATCCCTATGTATATGTGAGGAGATGCGCTTTTGTTGCAAAGGTGACTGGTCCGACAGCTGTGATTTTTGAGTCCAAAGAGATAAGGAGCAAATCCCAAAAATAGATACAACAAAAAACAGAGGAGAGAGAGAGAGAAGGAAAAGTGGGGGCCACAAACAGGAACAAATATTCTTAAAACATGGTTGTAGATTCCTTGGAAGGTTCGGTTATGTAGAGGGACAAAAAAAAAACTTTGACATAAAGTTTGGAATATTCACTTCACAGTACATGCCCTGTAGCAGCTGTAATTAAGAAACTAATTAAGCTGAATGTTGTTTGGTTACAAACTGTATTTACAAACAAGAATAAGAATGTTGGCAACATTTAACTTGAATGTTTACACACATCCTTAAACCATGAAGCCTTCATTCTCAAAACTGGGCAAGATTCTACCACTCTTCCCCACAAAACATCAAATTACTGTTTTTTTTTTTACTGTACTGTAGATCTAGTTAAAGTAGCAATGAAATGAGCTAAAGAGGAGAATGGCTAATGGATCGAGCAACACGAGCCATTTGGCGCCTTTTAGTCTTCCCCCAAACTGGCAAGCATCTGTCAGCAGAGCTATGTTTCTTACCGTCACTATGCTGCTTCGAGACTGAGCACGCTGTCATCTCCGACGCTTTGGATTGTCTCCTCCCTCTCCCGCGACTGCATCTACTAACGCTTCTCCTTGCAGAACCGTGTTCCAAAGCAGTGTGAAGATCCTTGTTTACTTCTTTCTGAAAGTTGTTCGGTTGCAATTTCATCTTTTTCTGTCCCCTCTTTAGCCGACTAGGTAATGAGGCGTCGACTATTTCCATCTCTTTAGCATCATGGGTTTGTTGATTATTCACCAAAGAGGATGCGATTCCAGCAAACCAATCTAGGCAGTCATTAAAGGCTTCATTTTGGTCAATGAATTTGGTTTTTGAATACCTCTGAATTCCAGATGACGCAAGAACAAACAATGTGTCTGCTGCAACCCTGTCTTCTTCCTCTTCTTGGATCTCGCCTTCTAGTTTCAATGAGCTAATACATCTTTCGAGTTGGTTATCCTGAGAATCCCCTCTCGGTGGAGCGCACTCTTTGTTCTCAGGGCTAACGGGTGCTTCCAAATCTCTCTGCGTTGCAGCTTCAGTCGTATCACTTTGCTCATGTGGTGATAGTACAAACTCTTTTTCTAGACCAGAATTCGAGTTGCTATCAACTCCAGTATCAATGAAACGGTTACCTCCATCGTATTCCTGTGACTCAACTGTAGGGTTAGGAGAGAAACTACTGTTGACGATCCCAGACTTTCCACTACAATCCATCTCCCTGTCTTCACGTTCAAGTGGAGCCGAACGTGATTTCTTGTAGGTATTGCCAGAAAAGTCATCATCAGATGAATAGTCAGCTGGAAACATATTCAAATCCACAACTTTTGGCAGATTTTTGCTATCTGAAACCTTAATGTTTGCAGTAGGACTGTGCCCAGAAGTGCGGTCACAATGATCAGCACCTTCTCCCTCGGGAATATCAGGCGTGGCTTCATTATTCAGAACTACGCATTTCTGTCCACATAGATCCTGACCTAATTCATCAGGCTCTGCAGGTGCATTCAAGTCAAACAAGACATTGGCATTTCTGAAACTCGAGTGGGAAATGGAGGAACCTCCTGGGGAGAAAGAATCGAGTTTTGGATCAATGTGATGTGAGACAGGCATTTTAGGCACGTGAACAATGTTGTCCTCATCACTATCCTCGTACTCACAAGCTGGAAGTTCAAGATCCAACATTCTCTTCCCAGACTTGTTGATTCGAGACGATGATAGTTCACATTCTTTTAAGACACCCTTTGTTGGATATTGGTCGGGAGCCGGTTTTAGAAAGTACGGAGGCTCTCGAGGCATCTGAGCACTTAGAGAAGACGGTTCAACGCCTGAGAGATTACTAGAAGGACAGAAGGAGAAATCAGACCTCAATTCGGAAACAAGATGTGGTTTTAAATTGCGATTCAATATTTCTCTCTTCCTAATTTCCTCCATCAATTCCTTTTGTCTTCCATATAGGCGATGCAGCTCATAGACCTAGAATAGCAACAAACATCTTTTAGTTAAAATTTCCCCAGAAGTATTGGAACAGTAAATGACAAGTCAAGCACGCAAGAAGGCTCCTATAGGCTCCTATACTGCACGTATTCGCTCATGCCCATCCCCACACTCAAAGAAGGAAACGACAAAAACTATACAGTATTCCAAAATAACGTAAGCATGACTTATTGGCGATTGCTATGCAAACTTAAGAATAAGGTTATGATTACTCAATGTCTTTCAATGATGTATAATAAAACTTTATTTAAAACGACAAAGGAAAAATCCAAAGTTAAAGGATCTAAAGTCTACAACGGCTTACTTGATATTTGAATGTCGCTTCATGCTTGAGCATCATCTGCCTAAAAATTTCTTTCTGGTAACCTACATTATGGTCCATAGTAGACGGGGGCAACAAAACATTAAAATTTTGTCCACTGCTCCACGTGACATCACCCTGTGTTATTGGCCATGAATGACCACTAAGACCCACATTAAGATATCTTGGGTAGTAATATCCCCCGGTTTGGCTTCTACACTGCATTATCTCCTTCCTTCCTGGAATGGACCAACAAGAGAATAAAAAAACACCTCATATTATTGAATACGAGGAAACATGAAAACCGTGAACACAAGCTAATGCAGAACATTTCTTATGACTTCTACACACAAATAGTTATAAAGATATATTGTCAAAAGGTGAACAAATATGTCAAAAACCAAAAAAGTCAGGCTGCAAAATCATTTAAGGAGACTAAACCAGTAAATCTAATTGTTTGAAGCTTCCTTCTCTCATAATATTGTAAAAAAGTCAAAATAAATCTTTCACATCTATGGAGAAAAGAACACTCATACAAGTCACAGATCAGGCAACCAAAAATCAAGTGCAGAAGACGAAGAAACGAATCAAGCATTTTACTTGAGATATTGCATTCTTCTGAGAATTACCTACCAGTGACCTATTGTTTAAGAGGATCTGCAGAAATCTCTGTGCAGCACAAAAGAGATCCCGGGTTCGGGGAAATCTTCTGAGACAGAAACAGTAGAATCACAATTCACAACTACTGAGTGGCAATTCACAGCTCCATAAAACCAAAGCACAGATAAATCAGAAGTGTATTCAAAATTTCAGAGTTTTGGTGAGAAATCTCAGCTTTTGCCTAGAAGATGCAGCACTTTATCCAAAGAGTAACAAAACAAACATCCCAATTCAAGGAAGAGGATAATGCATAAAATAACCTTTTATTTCTGTAAAAAGAGAAAAAATTTAAGCACTTCAAAATATCTATTCAGAAGATAGAGAAGTGGTAAGACTCAAAACCATAAATTCTCTTCCCAAAAGATCTCACCAAAAGAAAACAAACATCTAATCACAACAATTGACAGATCCGTAAATCAACATCTCCAGAAACAAATCCTGTACATCGTACAACACACACCCACCCAAGCTGCTACGGAGAAAGATGCACAGCATTTATGAGCAACACAACAAACAAGAAAGCCATTAAGGAAACAACCTAAGAATGGACAAAAAAGATGAGATTTTTTGATAAATTACCAGAGACCCAGACTTGAAAACTGAGAATCAAGAGGAACCCATTACTGGGGAGGTCAGAGCTGAAGAGTTCACAGACTCAGAGAGAGAGAGAGGGATGGGTTGAAAATGAGGCTTCTTGTGACGATGCAGAGAAAAGGGACGAAACGGATGCATAGATTTTCGTCCATTGTCACACAGCGGCAAGGCAGAATGCGGAAAGGAGCTTGGCGTTTTGTGGATCTGCTGGGGCCACACCCACTGCTTTCAGAGTTTCAGTAAGCATAAAGGGAGAGAGAGAAGAGAGAGAGAGAGAGAGAAAGAATTGGAGAATAACTTACATGGGAAGAGACATGGGATTTGTCAACACTTTGGGTCTATCTATTCTTCACCAGTTTTTCTATATCTCTAGTTGGATTTCTCTTTTTTCTTGATCGCCACTAGTGTAAGAATTTCCCGGATTTTCCTTTAGATTCACTCCATTGCTCTGTTTGGTCATTATTTTATTTTATTTTATTTTTTATAATTTCACCAACTTAATACTTCTCTTTTTTTTCTTACCTCAATTGGCTATATGCTAATTAATGTCTACAAACTTTTTTAATCACATATTAATTCATAGAAAAGTCTAGGATATTGATCATTATAATTTATATATATTATTTTTTTGTTCTATTAAATACTATTAATTAGTACTCCATAAGTCCATAGTATTTAGTTCGTCAGCTGTTGTCTTGATAACCACAAAGTTTCAAGTTTCACTCTTAATAAGAGTCATTCCAACTATGAGAATAGTGATTTAGAGTTTTCCTCGTAATTAAAAAAAAATCAAAATTGAAGAACCTAATTATGATTTATCTTCTATCAAAATTCATCATTTTTAATAAAGTCATGCGTGCCTGAGCCCTTTTCCCCCTTTCCTCCGAAAGATAGTCTTTTCTCCCCTTCAATCGTGTTTCTCCCCTTTTTAAAGTTTAATCTCCACCATTAGAGATGCTTTAAAACAATATACAATAAAATCGTAAATTTAATTCTTGTTAATATTTTCGAGCCCGTACAAAACATGGATTATTTAAGGAGAATTGTGCCTGATATAGATTCACTGTGAATGATATAGTTTGCCACCAAATCCCATAACCTTATTTAATTGAGCCTGCCAAAGAAACTTTTAATGGGCTAAATGGTCATGGATTAGCCCAATATGAGATGGATATTTCACATTTAAAGTCAATAGTACTACGTAGTATAGTGGATAGTAGTACTGTCCGTACTATAGTTCAATATGGAGTAATTTCTTTTTTATCCTATGATTATTAGGTCACTTTTACATTTAATTTTTGGTGTATATTTTTTTTTAATTTTTTTTTTTGAAAACAAAAACTTCATGCATTAAATAAAAACAAGGCACCAAAGACTTTGTGATCGAGCTACATAATTGTAGCTTCTCAAATGAGAGTTATCAGTTCAAATCCCAGTGTGTGGGCAAAAAAATTCAACATATATTGCCTCTAGAACATAACTTAACTGGTCAACAAACATAAATTTATATAAATTTTTCATTGTTAGTAACCATAACATTCTAAGTTTAAATTCTTATATATATATTTTTAATGATGATAAAAACTTGCAATTATTACTTAAAGATGTGCATGGGTAAATCCATATTATATGGATGAAAGTATGAATGCTACCACCTCACAATGTCTCTATCATTCTATAATCCCACAGACCATCCTGTCAAAACATATATGATTTGTGATCTTGTAGGAGAAAAGGGGATAAAATAGATACAAAACTGAAAAAAGATAAGGCAGTAGAAAACACAGAAACACAGACAACATCATCACCATTAAAGCTCTGAACTCTCCATGAACATGATCCATGCTAAGAAAAAAGGTGGGAAAAGATTAATTAGACCCACCTTGGAAACATAGATAATGAACAAAACTTTTTTTTATTTTATTTCTAGAAGAGATGAGAACTACTTAATTAAGAACAGGGTATTTCTTAGCATTCTTGACTATCTTAGTGAGGGCTGCTTTGCCTAGATCAAGCTCACAAACATCTGCTAGCTGTACTAGGTATAGCAGAACATCAGACAGTTCTTCCTCAAGATGTTCCTTGTCATCTGGGCTCCAGTTTGGTAGTCCCCTTGCCACCTCTCCTTTCCACTGGAATATCTCAGACAGTTCTCCCACTTCTCCAACCTGTGCAAATTTGGATTCAAAAAGAAACAAGAAGAAAAAAATGGTTAAAAACAGCCAAAAGAAACTGTGTGTATATCTTTGCTGAAATCTAGTTTGTGTTCTTGGATATAATTAATGGGATGTTTTGAACTTGGGGACTTTTGGGTGTGTGTTTAGAGATGAAGGCATATATACCAAAGCTAGAAGAAGATTTCTTGGGCTGTGATACTGCTCCCACCCTCTAACCTTTGCAAACTCTGCAAGCCTGTCTCTAAGGTCCTTGAGTGAGACATCCTTAACATGCCTGCAACACTCATGGGAATTGTCCATAGTTTTAAGTATATATTCTCAAAACTTTTATGTTTCATGGTTTCTCCAGGTACCTGGTATTTATAGACAACCTTTGGGTGCAAGTGGATGGGAAGGGAGGTGGTTGGGTGAGGGGTGAGGAGGGTGGGGATCTAGTAGTGTGCGTATTTACTGACCAGAGAAAATTTAATTTTTATTTTTTCTAGAGAAATGAGAAACTGAAGAAACGAAAAAAAGAAACTATATTGTACGTCTTTACTTGTACAGTTCGCCAATTTAAAAATCAAGAGTGAAGAATAAAAACCTGAAGGAATGAAAACAGAAAAAATGGAAAATTGGAAAAACGAAAACCCTCCAGAATTGAATAATGTTAGTGGAGGGAGGGGCGGCCAAAGTGGGTTACTTTCAAAATAGTAATCACATGAAGAATGGCAAAGATGTTTGTGTGTTTCCATCCATCCATGACTTGATATCACTGACTAGTCACTCCCACCTCTTGCTAGGAATATAGCTTTCCAATTGGCCTACTACCTCACCACATTATTTGGCATAATTCATCTTTATCATCTACATATCACCTGCAGTCTCTGTATGTAGAGTCATAGCTTTCCCTAGAGCTTTGTTCTCTTAACCATAAACTATCAAAGACACAACTTTATTTCTTCACCGCAGAGACCTGGCCCTTCAAACACCCGCCTAACAACAGTAGTGTCTTGGAGTGTGTTTGGTTCGCACATGAGAATCGGAATCAGAGTAGGTATCAAATACTTGGTAATGGTAAGGTTGAGGAGGAAGGGGATTAAACCCTTATTTTATTAGGGAATGAGTTTTGCGGGGTAATCAAAACCCATAACAGTGTTCTAAAAACCTGTCAACTAAACAATAACAATGACTTTTATATCTATTCCTGATCGCTAAACCTGTAAACCAAACACACTCTTAGTTTCGTTGCGTGTTTTATGTGGACAAATGAATTTCAATTCATTTTGCATTAAGGGCATGGGAGATTATGCGGCTCTGACCTGGACAACAAAACCAGCACAATCTAAAAAGCTTAACCCCTGTACAGGCACTAGTGTCCTAATCTTGAAAGTAATTATGAGGAAAGTGAAAACTGGATGATGTTCAGGCAGCACGTTTGTCTTTGTTCCACATCCTTCTGCCCTCTAGGTATAGGGGCATGAAATCTTGTTTAGGATGGGGATAAGATCTAAAGCTTGATTTAAATGTCTAGACATCTTAATTAGATTATTGTTTTGTCAGGCAGTTCAGTTATAGATCAATTCATATCTATAATTCATAATTGTGATGCATATTATATGTGTCTGAAAGAGTGACTGAGTTCACAGATTGACAAGCATTATAGAGCAAACCAAACAATAATGCTATGATTGCCACAGGTTCATGAGAATGAGCATTAATCTACAAGTAAGTAGGCTGGGAGTAGAGTTGCTTAGCTCTTTAACATAATGCACCTCTATAAGAATCGATCTGGCCTCCACCACTATACAACTAATTCAGATGTAATCGAATTTTGTCAAGGTTGTGTGACTTGTACGTGTTTATAGGGTTTGACTTGGGGAACTTTTTAATTATATGGCACACCCCTACAAGAGTTGATGATCCTCCGCCACTATAAGGCTAGTCCATGTGAAATCGGGTTCTGTCAGGGATGTGTTCATAGAGTTTGACTCCGAAATGGCTAGTCATAATTTTTTAATATGGCAGACCCTTAAAAGAGTCGATCCTCCACCACTATAAGACTAGTCCAGGTATAATCGAATTGCATCAGGGCTGTGTCTATAGAGTTCGATTCTTGCTCAGGAATATCTAATCGAAACTTTTTAACATGACATACCCCTACAAGAGACATTCTTGCACTCTTACAATTGCACTCTTACAATTGTATTTGCAGTCCGCTTACTGATGGCATGGTTTAAAGTAGCTTTCCTTTAAGTATGAACATGGTTTCAGTCTTGGATCACACAGTTCAAAGTATTGTCTTCCACTACTTTCAGTATTTGCCTGAAGCTTTAATTTGTTCTCCTGATCTCTTCCACAGTAGCCACTTTGTTGGATTCTGAACTGTGGAAACTGTGTCATCAATCCTCTATGGTCTTCCAATCTTATCCATATTCTTCTGCAGATTCCATATTCCACACAAAACACATGCATATATGCATAAATCTCAATATACAAAGATTTCATCACGGGAAATCTTCTTCTTTCCAGCAGTGATTCTTGCAGCTGCCCATAGCTACTCCTATTAGCTTTTAGTGGGTTATTAGTTTGGGTATAATTTGAGAGGTTCCAAGGCCAGGGGCGCATACATTATTAACATGGAACCTTAAACAGCGAAGGAATTGACCCGTACGATGATAATGTTTTTTTAATCCTCTTCCCCACCCCACCCCCTGCACGCTTCCACCCTGCCTTGTCCTCCAAATCTTTTGTGACCCATCATGATCAGGATGTTGATCGTTAGGTACTTGGATGCACCTTCTTAAACAGTAGTATAATGACACCACATATTGTCATATAGTGATAAAATTAAACAACTTTTCAATTTTTAAGACGAAAAATATCTCTAAACTCATAATTCAGTTCCAATGTAAATATAAATATAAATAATGAAAAAAATAAATTATATGGATTGGTGTAATAGAGACCCTTATTTTTAGTTATTAGAGGCTATTAGAGCATTGATTCGAAAGATTGGGATGCTAGATTAAGCATATCTATAGAGAGACTAATATGTATACTGATTGGATGATGACATACATCTTTAAACTCGGGCCAGCTTAGCTTCCCCTTTCCGAGCCTATGAGACCCTCCAATATTGTGTGACCCGGCTCTCCTCCTTTTTGCCTATTGTTAGGCCCGACTCTCCTCCTTTTTGCATATTGTTAAGTGTTGCTCGATCTAAATTTTTATACTCCTTAGTTTGGTTTTCTTTCTTCCTTGTATGCCCCCAAAACAAGTTTCTTTTATTTCAAGCATCTTAACTCATTCCATTCAAAAAATTCCATTTAAGGACAACAAAGCAATTCCTCCCGAGTTTTGAGTTTTAAGATATCTATATTTTTAGAACTCAAATTTGAAATCTTTAATTTAAAGCCCAACGCCGCTACCCCAAAGGTGAGCTTGTGTAAGCCCTGTGACTAATTAACCAGCAAAGATGTCATGAGAAGGTAAACCGGCCTCCTTTGGTGAAGCCTACTTTGTGACTTTAGTTAACAAATAATCACGAAAAAATAAACCACTTTAGATTGTTAATAGACAACTCAAACTTGGAACATTGTGATTATCGAGTTAATTATCTAACCAACTTGTCGGGGTACTAATCTGAAATCTAGTTAAACTAAAAACATATACTCCCTCTGTCTCATTTTACCTGTCCTGTTTACTATTCATTGGTCAAACCAACTTTTTCTTCATTGCTTATTTTCTTTAGTAATTTTTAATTATTTTTAAATTTGATTTTTTGTGTTTAATAGTACTTCTAATGTAGTTTCCAAATATATAAATTTTATATACTAATACTAAATTTAATATTATGAAAAATTGAATTAAAAATAACTTCAGTCAAGCCTCGTTAACCGAATCAGACAAACAAAATGGGACGGAAGTAGTACTTTAAAATGATATCACACACACTATACGTTGTGTCACTAAATATAGACTTACTAATTCAAGAAATTTATGAATAAAAGCAGTCTAATTGATTGTGTTACCTAATTTCCTATTTAGGAAAGAGGGTGTGGCAAACAAGTATCGGAAAACATGGCAAGAAGTGAGGAAAGAGCCCAACATTATATTTCTGAAACTATGTGGTTGCATGCAACAGTGATCTTCATTAATACTGCAGCCATAATTTTCCAAAGAAATGCATTATATTGTGCTTTTGTGGTGGGTCCATCCCACCACCCTCCCTTTCTTTTCTTTGATTTTGATGAACTAAAGAGTTCACCATCATTAGAAGTGTGGTTGATTCAATCCCATTCAAAATCCAATCATCACAAGTATATATAATATTTAATAATAAAACCATAATGTACATATATTATCTGCCACTACTTATGTGGAGTAATTATGCAAGTGTTGAATGTCTGCAATTTCTGGAAATAATTTTCATGGTTCCTTCCTGTTGTATGTGAATGGAATTTTATTTGGCAATAATTGCAATCTGTGCTGTCAAGATCCCTGTTGCCCATGGAGGAGTTAGCAGATCAGATTTGAATTGAAGTATTGAAGAGATGTTTACTTTTGTTGAAATCATTGCAGACCAGCATGCCTGCTCTAATATAATTCAGCCAATCAGAGGGTAGGGGATAATTAAGGTGATAAACTTGTATTCAGTCATAAGATTCAAGAAAATGACAATTATTTATATTTGCACATTATTAGAGCTAACTAGCTAGCTTTGAAGCGGTAATTAAGGACTAGAGGGGTGTTGTTTGTAATATTATGGACCAGCCTAAGTGACTAATTATGGGTACTTTTCACTGTTGGATTTCGGTGGCTAATTATGGATTGTGTTAGAATTGGCCTATTTGTTATTTTCTTTGATCCCCTTTCAATTTTATTTTGTAGTTGTAACTTTTCATAACTAGGCCTTGATAGCTTTCATCAACCATCGGCTGGGTTCGGCCCTTTAGCCGACAAAGAGCCACATGAAGGTTGTTAGGATCAACCGCTTACAAATACACCAAAAGTTATATATAGTTAGAAATGAATGCGCAATTGTATTTCTTTATATGCTACACATTTTTGAAACTTTGGATGCTGAACTTGGCTTTTTAAGCCTTTTATTGGTCTCCACCCAACAATTTCTAAGTAATCAAATGTTAGACTTGGTATTTACTAGCCTCCGCTTAACAAAAGCCAGCCTTAGTCGCCCATGATTGATCTACTCAAATCAGAAAGGTTAATAGTCACTTTTACCAACCAACTTGACTAGGTTGACACAGGTCTTGTTTTTTTTTTATCCCCTTGTAGTGTTGTAGTTGCACTAGGGATTATGGACAAAATTTGAATTCACATTCTAAACAATTGAATGTTAATTTCAGCTAGGTGATTACATGATTGAATTGATGCAAATCAAATTTTCCTATAACTAATATAGAGGAGAAGAAGCTAAGATCCATGATGATGATCTGCAAATTTAATCCTGAGCAGCATATTAAGAACCTCCTTCATGTTAGGCCTTAAACACGGCGTCTCCGCCGTGCACCTTATCCCAATTCTCAGCAACTCACACATCTCCTCCGCCCCGTCCGCCAGTCCCGACACCAAAAGCGCCACCGGAATCACGCCCCTACTGCTAAACCCTTGCCGCCCGTCTCCCATCACGCGCCGCGCCCATTCTAGCAAACACTCTTCCCCTCCGTCCACCGCCCGCCTCCCCGTCGCTAGCTCCATCGCTAGCACCCCGTAGCTGTACACGTCTCCCCTTGTTGTCGCCTGCCACGTCTGCCCGTACTCCGGCGCCACGTACCCGACCGTCCCCGCCATCATCGTGCTGACGTGGGTTTTCGACGAATCCATGAATCTTGCCAGCCCGAAATCCGTCACGCGTGCCCCGCCGTCCCTGTTATTAAGGAATAATATTGATATAGTTTAGTCCGTTATATTTTCTTTCCTAGAATTAGTTCAGAACTGTTACACGTTAATCGGGCAGTAGATTAGGCTGTCTAGTCGCTTTGGGATCTATAAAACAAAAAAAAATAGTGTAAGTGTGTGGTTGTATGTCATATGTTATATTATTTATATTATATATCTCTCTCTTACTTCTCTTATTTATATAAATAAATAAATTTAAATATATATAAATATAATAAAAAAAATTAACAGGGCCAACGTGTCCGAGTTAACTTGGCTAATTCTGCCTAGTTAGGCAAGTTAACTAGGGCAAGTCGACCGCCAACTCTGCCTAGTCATCGGTCAAGTTAGGCGCTAAGCAACCGTTTAAGGAGCAATACGCCTTGGTCTAGAGGCGTCTAGCACCTAAACGGTAGCTAGGCGGTCTAGACAGTCAATTTTTGCAATAATGCTAGTATAATATATATTTTCTCTTCTTTACTCATACCTGTCTAGGAGAACATTGCTGGCCTTGACGTCGCGGTGGACGATGCAGGGGTGACACTCGTGGTGCAAAAAGACTAAAGCTTTTGCGACATCAATGGCGGCTTTGATTCGTTTCTTCCATGAAAACTTCACCCTGTCTGTGATCATATCCTCCAAGCTTCCACCTCCCATGAATTCATAGACCAGCAGCTTTTCGGAGCCGTCGAGGCACCATCCGTAGAGTGTTACGAGGTTTGGATGCGGCCACCCGAAACCGTTCCCACTTAAAACTTCCATTTCAGCCATGAACTCTCTTTCCCCTTCAATCCCTTCCCTCTGCAGCTTCTTCACCGCCACTTCTCTCCCGTCCGGCAACACCCCACGGTACACAGTCCCGAATCCTCCCCGCCCGACAATCCTGTCGGCCGAGAAATTCCCTGTCGCGTTCACGATGTCCGAATGCGTGAAAAATTTCTTGTCTAGACGGATAACCTTAACGGCGCTTGGGAACCACGGCGATGATGAACCGTCGGGGGAGCTCGAATCATGCCGAATCTTTGTATCTTCTAACAAATAGTCCGCCGGAGACTTCTCCGACGTCTCCTTCACAACCAAGCATACTACAAAGAAGATAACTCCACACACTATAAAAGCCAATACTAGAGCTGCAAAAACCAAGAATGTGCCTAAATTTGTTGTCTTTTTCGGGTTTTCGTGCTTATCGGGCTGATTTTCTGTGGAGTTATCAATGAAAGATGGAAGATTTAGCAATGGGTCTCCAAGAAAAGATGATTTTTCGAACGTGGCTAGTTGTCCGATTGGGGGTATGACGCCATAGATATAAGGGTTGTAAGAGATATTGAACTTGTTGAGATCAGTCAAGTTGTTGAGGCTGGTCGGAAATTGGCCGGAGAAATTGTTGTGGGATAAATCAAGATTCAGCAGGCACTTCATGTTCCCAATCTGCGGCGGAATTTGGCCGGAGAATTTGTTCTGTGTCACGTTGAGTACTACTAGAGGCATTTTGCCAATTTCGGAAGGGAATTTTCCATGGAAATTGTTATACCCTATATGCAGCATGCTAAAACTCTGCATTTTACCGATTTCTGGAGGGACCAAACCGGATAATTTGTTGTTACAAAGTTGTACATATCCTGAAATCTGGAAAGTCCGAACGTTAATCCCTGCCCCACAAAATTGAAACAGGCCATAGCCTTTTAGGAGTTTGTCCCAGAGGCTTCTGCATTTTTTCCCTGTCAGCAGAGGATATACAAAGCTGAATGGGGGATAATCAGCTGGAATCCATCTTTTCATGATTTGACACTCTCCAGATGAACTGGGGATGATCTTATCTTCGTCCCGGTTAAGCAAGAACGTTGGCATTGGATTCGAGCCAATGTTTGCTAACTCGGCTGGAATGGAACCAGAAAGGCGATTGTTTTCGAGATTTAGCCATAGCAGGCTGCTGCAATTCCCTAATTCCCCTGGGATTTCACCTGTCAGTGAATTGCTTGCTAGGGTTAACCACAAAAGTGAGGCTAATCTCCCCAGGCTTTGCGGGATAGACCCCGAAAGGCTGTTGAAGGACAGATCGAGGGCTTGGATTACAGGAAAACTCCCATATTCTGAAGGTATGGTTCCAGTGAAGTGGTTGAAGGCAAGAATTAAGAACTTCAAGTTAGTCATTTGAGAAATCTCGGCTGGCAATGGACCCGAGAAGCTGTTTTCGCTAAGATCCAACCGAGACAGGTTAGCCAGGTTGGGAATTCCTGAAGAGATGATCCCTCCAGTATAAGCATTCCCATTTAGGAGTAGGAATTTTACCTGTGTGAATCGCCCGAAAATTTCTTGAATTTCGCCTCCAAACCCGTTCTTGCTGAGGTCTAGATAGAGTAAGTTTTTCAGGCCGGACAGAGTATCTGGAATCGAACTTGAAAACTTGTTGTTTCCCAGGTACAATGTTTCCAGGCCCTGGATGAATCCAATTTCCTCAGGAATAAGCCCTGAGAAGCTGTTTCCCCACAAGTTCAGCATACTTAAATCCTTGCAATAAGAAATCTCCTTCGGCAACTCGCCTGAGAATTTGTTTTCCGACAAATCCAGGGCCTGCAAGCTGCAATTTTGCCTGAAAATCCAAGAAGGCAGCTCCCCGGAAATGTTGTTCTGCCCCACAGAAAACCCTCTCAGCTTATCAATCCCGAACGGCAATCCGCCGGAGAGATTGTTGGTGCTGAGATCAAGATACTCCAAATTGCTACACCTGGCAAAGGCGTTTCCAATCTCGCCGGAGAATCCATTGTTGGAAATGTTCATAACCACCAAATTGTTGCAAATTCCGGGGAAAACCGGCCAGATTTCACCTCCAAGTCTGTTCATCGACAAATCAAGAATCTCCAAGCTATACAGCCCTGTCAGATTGAGCTCTCCATCAATGATGTTGTGCGACAAGTTTAAGAATCTGAGGCTCCGACACGTGCCCAAATCCGCCGGAACGGCGTTTTCGAGTGTGTTCTTCGACAGGTCGAGGTATGTCAGGCCGGTTAACGCCGAGAAGTTGTCGAAAATTTTCCCGGCCAGGTTATCCCCGGAGAGATTAACGCCGGTGACTCGATTCCCCACGCCGTCACAGGAAATTCCCGGCCATTTACACGGCGATTCATCCGTGGAATTCCATAGCGTATACTTTGATCCTCTGTTTACACGATTCTGACCCTCAAGAAATGTCTTCAAGCTGAGCAGCACTTGCTTATCAGTCCCCAGTGAATCTCCGCCGACAAGACTCCCTATAATTCGGAGATATTAATGAAATAATGTTACAATCATTAACCCAAAAACATCATTAAACACAGATTCCTTGCCACGCAAAATCCCACAAAGTCAAACCTTTAGAATCTAATTGTCAGTACCTAAAAACAGAAAACTAAATTACCTGTAATTAACAGCAAGAAACTGATTAACCCGACACGAAAAAGATTACAACTTTCTTGATCTTCCGACATGATCTCGAACAGCCACTCTTTCTTCTTCATCCTCTGTACTTTCTCGTCTTCTTTAATTTCTTCCTTAAACCATGATTGAGGAACTAAGAAAGTACAATGGAAATGATTGGGGGTTGTTTGGGAACAATATCAGTCAGAGAAGAGAATAAATAATAAATTCAGAGGGCCTGCCACAAGACCAAACATAGAACAAATTAATGCACGTACGCTAATAATATTATATGACTTGTAGTTTAGCGTCAGTGCTAATTCTTTAATATATGCACTCAATATATGTCATAAAAATTGATTGGCCGAATCTTCAAAAAAAAAATTTGATTGGCCGACCAAAAGCCCAGAGTTGACCAAAATATAAACCGGCCAGGAGTTGAATTGTACGTATGTGGATCGAAGTTTGCTCTTGTAGTTGCTTGTTTTCATGTCTTTTATGTTGTTAGTGTTTATGAATTATGTTTTATAATAATGTATTGAGTCATTTCCATTTTTGGTCCTACTGTTATTGGGGCATTGTCAATTTTAGTCCACTTCATTAATTTTTGCCACAATGCGGCCAGTCTTATTTAGTCCTTGCCACTTTTAGTTCACCGTTAAAATTTTCGTCAAATAGTCATCCAGAATAGGGGTATTTTTTATCTTTTCATGCTTTGGTCATCTCCTTCACCCTTTGTAGTGGTTTTCCTTACACATTTTCATCCAATGAAGATGTCTGGCGAAAGCCGTGTGAGCCACATTACAAACTCATGGCTTTCGCCGGACCTCTTCATTGGATGAAAATGTGCAAGGAAAACCACTGCAATGGATAAAAGAGATTATCAAAGCATGAAAAGACTAAAATACCCCTATTTTGGACGGTTATTTGACAAAAATTTTAACGGTGGACTAAAAGTGGCAACGACTAAATAAGACTGGTCGCAATGTGGCAAAAATTAATGAAGTGGACTAAAATTAGCAATGCCCCAATAACAGTAGGACCAAAAATGAAAATGACTCTAATGTATTTTCGATGGGATTATACGACAAGTCTATTAGTGATGTCTTACAAGCTAAGATCAAAGTGAAACATCAGCCGTGCACGGTGTACAAGTCATTTCTGTCATCACGGCTCCGAACATCACATTAAATGGAGCATGATTTTAGTATCAGAAGTTCACGAGTTCGAATCTTGTCAATACTCTCTCGATTGAGCCTGTCACACAAACTCTGTGATTTATTGACCATTACACAAGAGCATGATTTACTTAATGCATATCATTGAGTAAGTGCATAAGGGTTTCTCTTGTAATCCAAATAAATAACTTTTTTTTTCCGGCAAAAACTTGTGTGAGACCGTCTCACCATGAGACAGGTCGGGTTGGGTCGGGTCAAGATGCAAATGTAACATTTATATGCACAAATGTCATACTTATATGCTCAAATGTAATACTAATCAGAAAATAAAATTTTTGTTACTTATTAGGGCAAATGTAATACTTTTAAGGGAAAATACAATACTTTTACATTTCGATTTAAAAGTATTACATTTTTCTTCAAAAGTATTATATTTGCCCTTATAAGTGAGAGGTACTTGTCAACATTACTTATTATGAAAAATGTATTACTTTTTCTCTTATAAGTAACAAAAATTGTATTTTTGATTAGTGTTATATTTGAGCATATAAGTATGACATTTGCATGGTGTTTTGACCCGACCCGACCCGTCTCACGAATAAGGATCCGTGAGACGGTCTCACACAAGTGTGACCCTTTTTTTCCTAGCTAGTTGAATTTTATAATCTCATTCAAAGTAAATGATGGTCAATATGGCATGCCAGGGAAAAAAAATATTGGGTGACCAATATTATTATACATGTAAAGGAATTATTTTAGAGTTTTCATTTTGTATGCATAAGCATAGACTGGTCTAATGAAAGTGACATTCTTCCAACTTAAGAGTTGTTGAACGGGCTGCTAGCTTCTTTTTTCAAATGTTTTGGTCAATCTTTGGATAAGACTATAGGAGGTGAGGTCGATCTTTAGGCTTTAAGGATGAAAATTCTATTTGTACTTGATGGAAACAAAATTCCTTTTATTGATGAGGATGGAATTTGGAGAATTGAAAATTTTATTGTATCAGTTTTTTTATTTTTTATTTTTTAAGTTAGCCTTAGTATAACTTATGATAATTAGAAAACATATATTTATAATTGACCATGTCAAAAGTTATAGGTAATAGCGAATACATCATTTTATTTCTTTATAATGTATCAGTCAACCACTCCATGTTTAGATGGGACTTGGGAGGATATTGGGTTCTGGCTTCCTCCAAATTTTGGTGTTTGGCCCAAACAAATACTGCAATATAAACTTTGTATAGTAGTGGCTTCTTGGCAAATTATTGCATGGACCATGGTCCACACAGCTGTGTGGACCAAAAATAAAAAGTACATTATTTTTGTATTGAAGGTACATTATTTTTGTAATGTACTATCAAATAATGTACCTACAGTACAAAAATAATGTACCTTCAATACAAAAATAATGTACTTTTTATTTTTGGTCCACACAGCTGTGTGGACCATGGTCCATGCAATAATGATTGTGGCTTCTTGCTACCAAACAATATGGATTGTTATGCCGTGGACCCAGGTTCACCTTGCAAAGTGGACCTGAGTCTACATTCACATACACTATACTATATATTCACACTTTGTAAACTCTACATTCACATATTACAGGATTATATGATACTTTACATTCACACTTTGTAAACTCCACATTCACACATTATAGGATTATATGTTTAGTAACTATATTATCATTGTTATGCATTCACACATTCAAAACTCTATATTCACAGGTCATGTACTCTATATTCACAGGTCTTGTACTCTATATTCACAACTTAAGAACTCCACATTCACACATTACAGGGCTACAAGTTACTAGAACTTTAAACTCTATTACAGATTCACACATGCATAACTCTACATTCACGATTTCTATACTCTACATTCACACTTTGAAACCTCTATATTCACACATTTCTAGGCAACTCTACATTCACACAATCATAAGTCTACATTCACGATTTCTATACTCTACATTCACACTTTGAAACCTCTAAATTCACACATTTTTGGGCAACTCTAATTCATGTGTTTACTAAAAAAAATAAAAAAAAAAACGACGTAGTTTTGGACCCAGATCCACCTTGCAAGGTGGACCTGGGTCCACGGCATAATTTGCCAAACAATATTCTTTGGGCTTGAATTTGAATGGTGAGAAAAATGAGAAGCGCAAGCCCAATGGCTAATCCAACAATAGTTATACCATATGAACCAAGTCCATCTTACAAGGTGTACCCGTGTTTATTTACATTGTGAACATTCAGTATATAAATTGTGAACATTTAGTATGTAAATTGTGTATTTTGAATCCCGGTCTACAGAATAATTTGTCCTAATCCAAGCATTGTAAAGTAGTTTAGTCTGTGTAAACCTCAAATAGCAGTGACAAGTTTTTTTCGTAACCAAAAAAACATATTTAGAAGTTTATGAATTAAAAGCATATATATGTATGTGATGGAATAATATGTCTTACCATTATTATTATTAATATTATTATTTTTAATAGTAATGGTATTAGACAAAGCAAGAAGAAGTCCAGCAAGAAAGTAGGAAATGCTACGGGAAGTTACAACTGCAAAGGAAAGACATTATTTAAAGGCTCAGGAAGAACAAGCAAAGGGCTCAGACTCATTCTCTCTTCTAAATAATCATTCCCTTCCCTACCTTTTCATTCTTCTATTCCATGGCCATGGCTGCCCTTGTACATGTACTCCACCCAAACATAGTGAATTTCGGCTTGGCTTAGCCCAAAAAGGCTCGTGGTTTTCACCGTTTTGGTTTCCACGTTAAATATCTTTGTGTTAATGTTATTGATTCTCTGCAATCACCTCATTATCATTTTCCCTTTATTAACTGTCTTTTTATTGGGTTTAATGATTCGGGATACCCGGGTAATTAAATCCATCAGTATGTAATAATTAATATAGTTGTAATTATTGCAAGGTTTTCGCAACACTAATTAACAAGAGTTAGAGTCAAAGGTTGTATAGTGGATTCTGTTGGATGAGAAATTAAAGATCCTTTATGCATGTTAAGGAAAATGGGAGGCAGTAATAATGTTGATCTTGCATGCATGGTAGCAATGATATGACAACATCACATGCAATTCTTAGAAAATTATTTTAATGACCTTAATCATACCTACTTCATAATTCCTTGCTTTGGTAAAGTTTTGCCATCCACTCTTTAAAGATGGAATCCCAATGCAATACAATATGGTTATCATATCAATTCTTACCATATATAAAAAATTTATACAATGACAATACTCACACGTATGGGATAATAATTAGTATTAACTCAACCACATACGTATCAACAATATTTATGGGTGACGAGAGAAACACGCAATCACTACTTAAGAATGCGTATAGTACTGTGTAAACTTTACTCATGTGTAATAGTTCATAAACTCACACATGAGAGGTAAACGTATTAACAATTTTGATCTCTAGAGTAAAATGAAAATGATTTTTTGTATGTGCATCAACTCAAAAATTGCATACAATGTTAAAGCAATCAAACTAATAGAACGGAAAGCAAAGTCTACTTTTAAAAGTATATGTCAGGATCAAATGTTTATTACTGCAAAAAGTGTAGTTAGTACTAGCTAAATGCTTATTAACTTTATTTCTTTATGTACTTAAATATTAATTAACTTCACAATTCAATGACATAATATTTATTAACTTGACCCTCTAAACTTTCAAGCATACAACATATATGCCCCTTATCTTAAAAAAAAAAAAAAAAAAAACATATATGCCCATGCCATAATTAAAAACTTAGTTGAAGGCATTAATGGCATAGACATAACTTATTATGGGCTTTAGACAATAGTAGGTTGCCTTGTTTTTTGATGGTTCTTTTTACCTGATGAGAGAAGATATACATACATCACATACACATGCATATATATGGGCATAGATGTGAGAGTTAAACATTATTGCCAATTATTACAATGCTTGTTCTTAGTCCCATCAACATGATTGTTTTTTTTTTTAATACTACTGACTCTATTATAATGCAGTATCTGTTCATAACTATTTTCTCAACCTATTGATTAACATGATTGTTGATCACTAGCCATGATTGCATTTTAACCACACACAAACAAAAAATCATTAATTAAATAAAAAATTATACAATGTTTGACAATGGGAATCATGTTAGGTAGTTAATTATATTTTGTTAATGGTGTAATTACCTACAACCTCAAACATTAAAGTAAGTAATTAATGATTTTGATGAAAATTCTTGTACATATGGTTATAGTATCTACTTTAGACAGGTAGAGTTCGCTAGCAATACATGTGGACATCATTTTACAATGAAATAAAGATTTTCAGATCACAAATTATGGCTTGAAATTGGGGATGTCTAAATACGTACACACAACATATATTTGTCTTTACAATTAACAATAATTACATGGTATAGCAATTATTATTAATTAATTTTGTGGGTGACTATTAAGTACAAAGAATTAGGGTTAAATTAATAAAATATTTATGTGGTGCTCAAGAAATACAATTATTAACTTTATATCTTTAGTATGTATGTTATGTGTGTGTGTATATATAAACAATAGATCCAATACTATAGTGATCTTTTATCATATCAAAATGTCATGAGTGGAGATTGTGGTTACGTTCTTAGACTACACCATCAGGTCGGTCCTTAAGAAGATTTTGTATAAGAATTGTTTTGGTCTTGACCATATCCAGAGGATCGTGTGTAGTCATTGAGTGGCTCTTTCTTTTTCAAAATTTTCATGTCCAATTGAATCCAAACAAAAAAAAAATTAAAACATATACTATTGGAAAGACAAACACAACATAAAACAATTATTGGTCATTGCATACATATATATCTTTTGTCCTGGGATTCTAGCTACCATAGATGTATGTATAGTCAAGATTAGCTTAAGGGGAGCAATCTCAATCGAGTTGGTTAGATAAATGACTTGATAAGCTCAAGATTTTATTTGAGTTGTGCTGAACAATTATAGACAATTTATCATTTGTTTACTAGGGTCACAAGGCATACTTCAGCTTAAATAATAGTTGTGAGTTCCCGTAAATCAATTAAAAAGCAACTCCTTGGATTCGTTAATGATTCAATCCCCAACACACATTAGGCATCTGCAAATTGAATTTATGGGGCAAAATATTAAATAGCAATGGGACCATACCTAATTCTGAAACTATATATATTGATGAACGAACCAATTTCCTGTGCAAATTAAGTCCAAAACCTAACCCCAAGCAACCATTCAATATAATTCATAAATTATTATTATTATCTGATCTACTGCATGTCGTACGAGGCTATGATATGATACATCCTGCATTTCCTCAGATCATTATGCATGTCTGATCTGAAAAACAATATAATGCGTTGTACGTAAAGGGACAAACTACTCCTTCACACCCAAATTATTTGTTAGGAACTTCAACTGTACGCAACTATGTTATACCAAACTCACCTCCGTATTAATGGTGTGTATCATTTATATTTCATTGACTCGATTTCTTCTCCCAACAGATTGAATCCCTAACTCCAAGGGCCCCACAGACCTGACAGAACATTTGAAATGATGTAAATTACGATGACTCAATGACTCAGGGCAGGTGTCTATTTTGACCATAATTTTCACATTATAGATCAGCTCAAACCAAAACGTTAATAGCCACTAAAAGAGTTAAACATTAAACTTTTTAGTTATCGAGCTAATTACCCGATGAATTCAGCTAGTATAGATTGACACATATTTGAAACTAAACTTATTAGTCATGGTCCAGCAATGACATTTCATTTTCATATTAATGAGATGGCAATTAATTAAGGACGAGGAAGAGACTTGGTCAAATGTTTGCCTTCCATTATTTCATGTGATCAACATTCAACAAGGATGCGCAGCTATTTCAAAGTTGTACACCTACATTATATTAATTAGCTTATGATATATATATTTCCAAAGTCCACTTGAAATTTGTTTACACACAAGCTGGTGTGTAGCGTATTATTTATTAGGCATTGTTTTCATCTTTGCTAATCTGTTATATTGCCTTAGTTTATTTTTATTGTTTGTTTTGTCAGCGAACCTGGTAACTATGTTGTATCATATGTTACGGGCTCTCAGTCTGGCTTTGGGTGGTAGCGTTCTTGCTATTCCCCTCTTCTCTGTCTTGTGAGTTTATCTCTTTGATTAATACTATTCCATTCTTTTTCAAAAAAAAAAAGTCCACTTGAAATTTGTTTACACACATATATATGGTATGAACCCATTTTTCCACATCGTTATTGACCCGCGCGTCTAACTTTGAATTATTTCATGCGTTTACTATGTTCATTAATTAATTCATAAATAAATTTTATCTAAAGTATTTTCTAGAAACTAAATAGTTTGATATGATAGACCATAGACGTAGTTGTCCATTAAAGACAACTAATATGATACGATCACGACATGAATAGAATGAAATTACAGTATCTTGTACTCCGTAATACAATTTTTTTTAGTTTTAATTTTTTTAGGGAGCTCTTGTTCACTTGAAGAAGAATAGTATATATTATATATATATAAGTATATATATAGTATATATATATATATATAGTATATATATATATATGTATAATATATATATATGGGCGGTTCATATGCAACCGATTCTTCCCGTGTCGCCATGTGGCCTAATACGTTTACACATATGTTTAGTTGTGCATCCACTCCTAAGTCAACACAGGACACTCATAAGTGCACCACATAATCACATATCACTCATAAGTGCACCATAGACCACTCGCACCACATACACTCTTAACAGTCCTAAGTAGAACAGGGGCCTCAGATATTTCCTGTAATGGTTGATCCATTTAGCTATGTTTGATGTCACACTTAGATATATGCACCATAGACTCACACTTCCACATACTAGCACTTTGTGGTGCACCCACGATC
>NC_044921.1:26231368-26232449 GCF_003576645.1 Ipomoea triloba
CCACAGACCTGACAGAACATTTGAAATGATGTAAATTACGATGATCAATGACTCAGGGCAGGTGTCTATTTTGACCATAATTTTCACATTATAGATCAGCTCAAACCAAAACGTTAATAGCACTAAAGAAGTTAACATTAAACTTTTTAGTTATCGAGCTAATTACCGATGAATTCAGCTAGTATGATTGACACATATTTGAAACTAAACTTATTAGTCATGGGTCAGCAATTGACATTTCATTTTTCATATTAATGAGATGGCAATTAATTAAGGACGAGGAAGAGACTTGGTCAAATGTTTGCCTTCATTATTTCATGTGATCAACATTCACAAGGATGCGCAGCTATTTTCAAAGTTGTACACCTACATTATATTAATTAGCTTATGATATATATATTTCCAAAGTCCACTTGAAATTTGTTTACACACAAGCTGGTGTGTAGCGTATTATTTATTAGGCATTGTTTTCATCTTTGCTAATCTGTTATATTGCCTTTAGTTTATTTTTATTTGTTTGTTTTGTCAGCGAACCTGGTAACTATGTTGTATCATATGTTACGGGCTCTCAGTCTGGCTTTGGGTGGTAGCGTTCTTGCTATTCCCCTCTTCTCTGTCTTGTGAGTTTATCTCTTTGATTAATACTATTCCATTCTTTTTCAAAAAAAAAAAGTCCACTTGAAATTTGTTTACACACATATATATGGTATGAACCCATTTTTCCACATCGTTATTGACCCGCGCGTCTAACTTTGAATTATTTCATGCGTTTACTATGTTCATTAATTAATTCATAAATAAATTTTATCTAAAGTATTTTCTAGAAACTAAATAGTTTGATATGATAGACCATAGACGTAGTTGTCCATTAAAGACAACTAATATGATACGATCACGACATGAATAGAATGAAATTACAGTATCTTGTACTCCGTAATACAATTTTTTTTAGTTTTAATTTTTTTAGGGAGCTCTTGTTCACTTGAAGAATATATATATATATATATATATATATATATATATATATATATATATATATATATATATATATATATATATATATATATATATATATATATAT
>NC_044921.1:26232474-26330455 GCF_003576645.1 Ipomoea triloba
CCACAGACCTGACAGAACATTTGAAATGATGTAAATTACGATGATCAATGACTCAGGGCAGGTGTCTATTTTGACCATAATTTTCACATTATAGATCAGCTCAAACCAAAACGTTAATAGCACTAAAGAAGTTAACATTAAACTTTTTAGTTATCGAGCTAATTACCGATGAATTCAGCTAGTATGATTGACACATATTTGAAACTAAACTTATTAGTCATGGGTCAGCAATTGACATTTCATTTTTCATATTAATGAGATGGCAATTAATTAAGGACGAGGAAGAGACTTGGTCAAATGTTTGCCTTCATTATTTCATGTGATCAACATTCACAAGGATGCGCAGCTATTTTCAAAGTTGTACACCTACATTATATTAATTAGCTTATGATATATATATTTCCAAAGTCCACTTGAAATTTGTTTACACACAAGCTGGTGTGTAGCGTATTATTTATTAGGCATTGTTTTCATCTTTGCTAATCTGTTATATTGCCTTAGTTTATTTTTATTGTTTGTTTTGTCAGCGAACCTGGTAACTATGTTGTATCATATGTTACGGGCTCTCAGTCTGGCTTTGGGTGGTAGCGTTCTTGCTATTTCCCCTCTTCTCTGTCTTGTGAGTTTATCTCTTTGATTAATACTATTCCATTCTTTTTCAAAAAAAAAAGTCCACTTGAAATTTGTTTACACACATATATATGGTATGAACCCATTTTTCCACATCGTTATTGACCCGCGCGTCTAACTTTGAATTATTTCATGCGTTTACTATGTTCATTAATTAATTCATAATAAATTTTATCTAAAGTATTTTCTAGAAACTAAATAGTTTGATATGATAGACCATAGACGTAGTTGTCCATTAAAGACAACTAATATGATACGATCACGACATGAATAGAATGAAATTACAGTATCTTGTACTCCGTAATACAATTTTTTTAGTTTTAATTTTTTTAGGGAGCTCTGTTCACTTGAAGATATATATATATATATATATATATATATATATATATATATATATATATATATATATATATATATATATATATATATATATATATATATATATATGGGGCGGTTCATATGCAACCGATTCTTCCCGTGTCGCCATGTGGCCTAATACGTTTACACATATGTTTAGTTGTGCATCCACTCCTAAGTTCAACACAGGACACTCATAAGTGCACCACATAATCACATATCACTCATAAGTGCACCATAGACCACTCGCACCACATACCACTCTTAACAGTCCTAAGTAGAACAGGGGCCTCAGATATTTCCTGTAATGGTTGATCCATTTAGCTATGTTTGATGTCACACTTAGATATATGCACCATAGACTCACACTTCCACATACTAGCACTTTGTGGTGCACCACAGATCACTCCTAAACGCACCACATATCAACACTTAATGCATCACAAAAAAAAATTTGGTGTAGGAAACTACCAAAATGCTACCGTGTTTTTTCATTAGTGCACCACAGAGCAGGGCCGGTTTTTTTTTATTTTTGGGGCCCCGTTCTTATAAATAAATGAGGCCCTACCAAAAGTGTAATCTTTAAAGAAAGAGATATGCTAAAATTGAGGCGTAGGATTCGAACCTTTGATCTTAAGTAGGAAATACAATAAATTTGCATTTTTACCATTACTCCATTTAGAATCTTTCAATATTGATAGCAAACTTTTTATTTTTTAATGTCTTAACTAGCTAAGTAAAAATTAAATTTGGGCCCTCAAAAATTTGGGGCCCTGTGCTGTAGCCCAGCTTGCACAGCCCAAAATTCGGCCCTGCCACAAGCACTTACTGCACTACTGAAATATACCTGGTGCAGGAAATTAACAAAATGTCATTGCATTTTTTTTCTCCTATTTTAATTGATTTTCAACCGTTTATCTAAGCGCATCTATAATCCAAATGAGACCACAATAGAGAACAACACGACATTTGAACCAAATTATATATATATATATATATCCTCCAATTCCTTTTAGGAGCTGTTACTCCTTAGAACATTGAGTTTTATAACCTTAATGCATTTTTATATTAAAAACGTATCACATGACCGAAAAATCTTTTGTTTTGAATAATACTAACCGAGGTTCGAACTCACCACTTCCCGTATAAAGGGAAGGGTTTGAGTCCACTGGACCACAAGGTCCTTGGCTTTTTTTTTTTAATAATCTAACTAAAGAATAAAATATAAAAACGATATGTCGACATTTGACACCGAATGGAAGAAATGTTCTACATACAAATCATGTCATCAACAACCCACTACAAATTGTAATTTATAGACGTTAAAAAATAATAATTTATCAACAAAAAAATTAGATAAATTAATAATGTTTATAAATATTTAATTTACCAACATGTTTTTATAGATAAATCAATAAAATCCCTAAGTAAAATTTTAGATTTTTTTTTTTGTATTTTCTTGTAGTTAGAAAACAAAAGCGAATGGTTTTTGTTCTTAGATCTATAAAGCTAAAATTTTCAGACATTACAAAGAATCATTCTAATCACAATGTGATTAATTAAAAAACTTTAATTTGTCAACAACTCCTACTAATGTAATTAAAAAAATGATTAGAAAATATAGTGGCAAAGTTTCATCTGCAGTAAAAATTAAAAACAGTAAAATTCATCGTTTCGAGAAAAAAAGAACACATCATTGGTGCTAGGATCCCATCATGGTGCATGGGGTGGGTCTATGGCTACTTCATTTACAAGCCTAAAAATAATGATTGTTTAGCCAAAAGTAAAGTAAAAATGGCTTGAAAAAGAGGTTGGAGAAGTGCAAGTTAGTGGAAAAAGATGAACAGGGAAAAGCCAACCAAAGGAAAAAGCCATCCCCATTGCTTCCCTCTTTGCACAAATGGTTCACTTTTGCTTTTTTCCCCTTTCTTTAATTTAATTACATGTTTTCCTTATTTTGTGCCTTTAATACCATTGACCCAAAGTGTTCATGCATCCTATTTGATTATCATATGCATAGTACAATCTTATTCAACACATACAACTTAACTGGTCAACGAACTCGATCAAAGTATGTTTATAAATTTTACTTTGTTAGCAACTGCATGGTGCATGGTTTAGGAGGCCGATATGGATTGACATGGTTGTAGGCACTAATATACAAGCATTTGAGGACTTGTAAGCCTATTGATGCACATTCCATAATTTATCCATCCACCGCTTCAAGGTAAGTAAGTGAGGAGTAAGTATTAGTTACATGTTATAGTAAGATAATATATGACAATTTCTCATAGAGATTTCATGTTCAAACTCTGAGAATACGACATTAAAACTATCACTTTTGAGGTCCTATTTGATGTTTCTAGTTAATTAGCTATGAAACCTGTGATTATTAGATCAAAATCTATATGATTTTTTAACTAGTACTTAGATAAACATTAACATTTTTGAAAAATTCGTGATTACTATATTTTTTTTTAAATACATGACTAATATAATACTCTCAACACAACTAATACCTTATCATTTCAACAATAAAACCTAAAAATATCCCATCTTTTTATAGGATACCCTGCCAGATCACCAAAGAAGCAAAAGAGTATGAACCAAAACCTAATCACATTATTAAAAATCAAACAACACACTCATTAGTCAACACTAACCCAACACAAAAATTTTCCTCCTCATTTCACACTCGCCACGCGTCACACGCGCAACACCATTGGCTGTGCAGGCCCCTACTGGGCCCCACTTCAAAAGGTTCTCACTAGTCAACCTCATTCATTTTTAGGTTTTGTCTGTGTATGCCCTAATTTCTACTTGCCACATTTCTGTATAGTAATATGGACAAACATGCAAAAACCCTAAAATATTAATGAGTTTGAACTTTTTTGCAGGCCAAAACAAAAAAAATACACCCCCAAAACAACATAAGCAAACAAAAACCTTGGCCATTTAATTTATGTTTTCTTTTTGCAGTGAAATTCTCACCAGAAGTCAGAGTTGTTTAGTGGCTATCAAAGACTTGTCTTTTACTGTTTATTCTTCTTCATTTTTTTTATATTCATATTTTTGGACTTTTGGGTACAGCTATTCATATTATTATAAGGCAAATTTAATTCACCACTTTTATTAAAAAATTTAAAAATATTTGTATATGAACTACAAAGCATATGTATAATTACATGGTGTTTTATATATTCGTTTTTGAAATTAATATTTTTTTTCTATAATAAGTTGTAACATACGGTCCAAAGTTATATTCTTTATCCCATATTATACTTTCTAACCTAGCAATTAATGAGATCGATCTCTTCTATCTAATTTGTGATGACATAATATTTTCTATGTGTGGTGTGTAAAAATAGATGTCCACTATTAGCAATCTATATTAAAATCTTAAATTTATTTATATTTTAGATATTTATATTATATAATAATAATAATAATAGTGTAAATCATTTTTATAAATTTGATATTTATATTTTAGGAAATAATTTATATGATACTCCAATATATATTATTACCATTGAAAAAGATAAGAAAAAAAATGGTGGTAACAATAGTTGGAAAAGATAACGAAGGTTATAAGAGCATAGATATCTTTGACGAAAAAATTGTATAGTACAACAATTATAGCATAATGTATATAAAAAAAAGTAATAGAAAAAAACAAACATATATAAAGATATAACATTCATTCATACTTGTTAGTATCCTTTGGATACATGAATCATATTTCGCTCACTTGATCACATCTTTTGAAAATAAAAGTTCCTCTATCACACAAGAAGATAATTTATAAAAAGGGTGGGCTAATTGAACTCGTTATATTTATTTATTTTGACCCGTAAGTTATGCTTCACTCACTCGACTATTATTTTCGATCATAGAAGTTTTTTTTTTATTAATAAGATATATGGTAATGTGTAAAGGTCATAGGTGTATAAACTGATTACACACTGCCACCAGAAAGGGGAAAAAATAAATTAAAAAAATATTACTATACATGCATATAAGCATATATTATATAATAAAAATAAAGAAGATTGGGCGTAAACTGGAAGGCCACTTGTTGCTTTTGTCCGATAATTCCGGTAAATTGCTACTGTGATTGTGAAACCCATTAAGCTCTAGAGCTCGCCATCGGCCTCCATCCTCCGCAATTGGCGCAGGGAACAGAAAGTGGAGTGGCTGTGAACTGTGCAGCAGTTCTTGATTCTCTGTGTGTGTATATAAATACAGCGAAGTTTTATGATATTTGGTTCAAAGCTGAGCTTGACCCGAGTCAAGATTTAGCGGAATTCGATCTGGGTAGGTCTTGGTTTGGTCGGGGAGACGGTAAAATGGTGGTGGGCATGTGACACGTGTCATGGGGTGTGTGGCGTCGAAGCAGGCAGTGTCGGTGACTCCGGCGGTTGACCATTCGGGGGTTCTCCGGGATGACGTCGTCGGGTCGGGTCGTGGCCGGGTCGGGAGCGGCGGGTTGGGGATGGGGCTGGAGTTTGATTTGAAGAAGGTGAAGAAGCGAGGTGACTCGGTGCTGAGTGCGGGGAGCGAGTTGGGTGAGTCGGGGCGGGCGAGTTCCAACGGGTGTGGTAGCGAGTCAGTGAGCTTTAGGCTTGGGAATTTGCACAAGTACGTGGAGGGCGAGCAAGTGGCCGCCGGTTGGCCGGCCTGGCTCAGTGCGGTGGCCGGAGAAGCTATTCAAGGATGGGTCCCACTCAGAACCGAGTCTTTCGAGAAGCTCGAGAAGGTTTGCTCAGAATTACATGCCCACATTTCATATTTGTTAATTGTTCTGTTAATGTTTGTATTTCATCTTTCTTTTCCTCCCATTTCTAGCTTTTAGGACACTCATGTATGATTGTTTCACATAGACAACAGATTCTTGAAATTGGTGCTCTAATACTGTTATGGCCTCTTTGAATTAGATGCTTGAATTGATTATGTTGAAGTTAGTATTTTCTTTGTTTTTGGGATTAAAAAGTATTCATTTTGGGGTGAAATAAGATATGTTTTTGTTTTAGGACTATAATTTTTTTAACTATGATGGTCAGAATGTTTTATTTTGGAGAGCAGAGAGCTTCAAGTTACCAGCTTTTGCAAAACCAGGATAAACTAAAGGAAAGGGGAAGCTATGCCTGTATTTAGTTGCTGTTTAGGTTCATTTGAAGCATTGCTTATTTAGTAGAGAAACTTCTACTCAAAGAAATTTAATTTGTAGTTAAGGGTTGTTGTCTTTCAATCCAGATTATTTGTCTTCTGTGGAGTAAATGTTATTCTTTTCAAATTTGTATTATTTGGTTCTTTTTGACAATTAGCTGATGAAAATGATTTCTTTTATGACCTCAAGAGCAGATTGGTCAAGGTACATATAGCACTGTATTCCGGGCTCGTGATCTAGAGAGTGGGAGGATAGTTGCACTGAAGAAGGTGCGGTTTGATAATTTTGAACCAGAGAGTGTTCGATTTATGGCTAGAGAAATCATGATTCTTCGCAAGCTTGACCACCCAAACATCATAAAATTGGAAGGGATAATTACTTCACGGTTATCCTGTAGCATATATCTTGTGTTCGAGTACATGGAGCATGATGTTTCGGGACTCTTGTCTAGCCCCGATGTCAAGTTCAGTGAATCACAGGTTCAGTTTCAGTAATTACTCATTATACTGAACTCATTATACTTATTGCTTTGTTGGTAATCCGATTAACTTGTGCTGCAGGTGAAATGCTACATGAAACAATTGTTATCTGGACTTGAGCACTGTCATTCTCGTGGCATAATGCATCGAGATATAAAAGGAGCCAATCTTTTGGTAAACAATGACGGCATCTTAAAGATTGGCGATTTTGGATTGGCTAACTACTATAACCTTGGCAACAGGCATCCATTAACCAGTCGAGTTGTCACATTATGGTATCGTCCTCCCGAGCTTTTGTTAGGTTCCACAGATTATGGAGCTTCTGTGGATATCTGGAGTGTTGGATGCGTTTTTGGTGAACTTCTTACTGGTAAACCGA
This sequence comes from Ipomoea triloba, assembly GCF_003576645.1. Lineage (NCBI taxonomy): Eukaryota > Viridiplantae > Streptophyta > Magnoliopsida > Solanales > Convolvulaceae > Ipomoea > Ipomoea triloba. The sequence goes on from NC_044921.1 coordinate 26,239,487, forward strand.
TCCTTCAGGGGAGAACTGAGGTAATTTTTACTCGTAGTAGTTCTAATACTGATATTGTTGAAGATTTAGAGGTAATCTGAGGGAGATAAAACCAAAATCACGAAGCACTATGCTCTTTTCTCGTACTACAGGTTGAACAGCTGCACAAAATTTTCAAACTTTGTGGATCTCCGCCAGATGACTACTGGAAGAAATCGAAACTTCCTCACGCAACTCTCTTCAAACCGCAGCATCCTTATGAAAGCTGTCTTTGGGAGACCTTCAAAGATCTACCTAAAACAGCTGTCTCGTTGATTGAATCTTTTCTTACCGTGGAACCAAATAAGCGTCAGAATGCCACTTCTGCACTCGGATCTGAGGTATGAATTGTTGTTGGACTCCTTGTTTCTCTTGCATTTTGAATAATTTACTCTCGAGTTTTTAGGTTTAATATGAACTAACCAATAGCATTACTTCGAAGTGCACAGACTTACCTTCACCATCTCATGTATTTCTTTGTTTGTCCACTGTTGAGTAGTTGCTCATTGTGCATCATAGAAGTATTACAGTGAATAATCGTCATGCCTTATTGATGCTAATTCATTTGCTTAAATTAGTTTAAATGTGTATGTATACGTATATATTCAAGTCTGCTATGTTTTTTTCTTGGGAGGGAAAAATAGCAAATACTACATTTCTTCATATGCATCTTAGAATCTCATGATATGTATAATTTTTTCTTTTTTCCATCAATTCCATTATGAAATGCTCAATGCATGTGATAAATCAACTTATGTGTGTTCAACTTTTGACCTGTCTGCCACTTGCAGTAATTCAACTTTTTTGCTTTGTTTAGTATTTCAAGACAAAGCCTTATGCTTGTGATCCTTCAAGCTTGCCCAAGTATCCGCCATGCAAAGAAATTGATGCTAAACATCGTGAGGAAGCTAGAAGGTGAGGACTCAATTCCTAAAATATAATAACTGTAAATTGCATGTGAAGCTAGTTTATCGTAATTTTATGCAATTATTGGTTATTGATTAGTGGTACTCCCAAATTTCTTGAGTAATAGCTAATTTGTACAACAAATTCCAGGAAGAGACCTAGTGGAAGGACACGCGGACCAGAGACCACGAGAAAGCCAACTAGAAAACAAAATGGAATCAATAAACTGGCACCCGAGGAGGTCTCTCTCTCTCTCTCTCTCTCTGTACTGACTTATAATTTCGTGTGCATCGTGTTTCTTGTTTGCTCATTAATGGGGACTAATCTTTATAAGCTTCTAACAATTTTATCGTCAATGCAGAACCTAAATGTTCAAACTCAAGGTGCCCATAGAAGTAAAGCCAGTAGTCTATGTAGTCATAAAGAGGGAGATAGTGTTATAGCTCTGCAGCAGCCTAAGCCATCGATTGATGTGATGGAAGAGGCATCTTATGCAAAGAATTCATCCGAGGCCGATGTCCCCTTTTCAGGTCCATTGCAGGTGTCTGGATCGAGTGGCTTCTCGTGGGCCAAAAGACGGTCTAATGATTCATCAGTGCGATCAAGGAGTAGGTCTAGTTCGAGAAGCCTCGTATTTGAACCTTCGATTGGATTACCGACGAGGAGTAACTTGGAGTCGAAAAGGCAAGAAAACGGTGAACTCAGAAATGGAAGCCGCACCAATTCTAAGGGCCAGAATTCCTATGACAATGCCAAGCGGGCTGCGATTGAACATTGGAGTCAATTAGAACGCCCGGATTCCTTTGATGCTTCTGACAGCTATCATTCGCAAGACCTTTCACTAGCGCTCTACTTGAAAGAAGAAATGGCTCTCAAGAGAATGAATGTGGTGAGTCCAAAACTTCGTTGAACTATTACATCAACAAACGTGTAACATAATGCAACTCCTTTGGTGTGATTCAAAATTTGGTTAACTTGCAATTTTAGCGTGCGATAGATAAGAGGAGAGAACCGGAGAGAGTTTGAACTGGGAATTGTGGAGGATTTTCCGTGTTTGAGAAAATAAACTCCGATAATTGCATTTTCTTGTTCGATACAAGTATGGAAACGGTGGAACCTAGAGACGATTGGAACGTGAAGTTCAAATCATATTGAACTTCCCATCACCTCCAATTTTGTCTCAATGGCCATCGAAATGTTCTTTCCCCTATCAAACTTTCCCAGCATTCATTCCCTCTCCATAAATCAGATTTTTGGATAATGCATAAATCACAGTCCCCTGCATATCTTATTGACTCGTGAATTGGCTCTTGAACAGGTTCAAGATCACGGTGACAAGGTTGAATTTTCGGGACCTTTGCTATCTCAATCACATAGAGTAGATGAGCTATTGGAAAAACACGAGCGTCATATCCGCCAAGCAGTTCGTCGATCATGGTTCCAGAGAGGTAAGCGAACACTTCTTTTTAAAGTGCATACGAAATAATAACCGCTTCTTTAGCTCTTAAACCTCGTGACTGAATACCCTAAAATGATGTTTTCAGTTAGGAGAAATGGGAAGTAGTTGCACAGTTCATTAACATACGAGAATGGCTAATCAACAAGGGGAGGAAATGTGAGCCTCAGCTTTGCGTTACAAAGTTGGCGATATCCAAAAGGAAGCGATATACAGTGCTGAGTACCCGACATCTCCATGAGCTCGAGTACGAGAAACTCTGCAGGAGCCGGTTCTGCTTTATTCTTTCTGATCTTCGAGAAAAAGTGATTATGATTACTGATTAAATCTTCATTTCGACTTCTTTTCTTCATTTACACTTTTGACGTTTTCATCATCCTCACCACTGTATAGCTTTTACTTGAATGGAGTTTCTGAAAGAAGGTAGATTGACAACATTGTAAGACTGAAAGTCTGTACTTTATATTGAAAAACTGTTATAACCACAATCTAATAATAGAAAGAAGAGGTTGGTGGAGGTAGCTGGATAACCAAGAGTATAAAAAAGAAAAGAAAGCAATAAGAGAAAAGGTAATGTATACTCTTTCATTTTTGAATCATGTTGTAATGTCAAAGTTGTGAAATTTTACTTTACTAGCATGTAGCTAATGGCTTCTCCACCCCATTCTTTTGTTGCCACAAAGGGATTGGAGTGCCAGAGACTTGTAGCTTTATCATTTCAAGTAAAAAAATCGTTTATCGTTTCAAGTAAAAAAAATCATTTTTTTTGGGGTAACGAAGGAACTGGTAAACCCGCCGCCGTCATTATCAGCTAACAATCATATACTAAATAGAGCTAATATGTCTTTTTGGGTGACGAGGGAATTGAAAAATTTGTAGAAGACATGATGTCTTTTTTGGTGATGAAGGAATTAGGAAACCCGCAGTAACTATATTAGCTGTCTCATTTTTAGAGGTGTCTACAATTCAAAAAGGGATTAGTTATTGTGTCTAACGATTGGTTACACCCAAAAAAATAATACTCCGTATGTCTCATTTTTAGAGGTGTCTACAATTCAAAAAGGGATTAGGCATTGTGTCTAACGATTGGTTACACCCAAAAAAAATAATACTCCGTATCATATAGAGCAATAAAGGAACCAAGGATGTGAAATGAATCATAACTAAAATGGTCTAAGAGCAAAAGATTTTCTTCTGTATTCAATCTTCCATCAATATTTACTTTGCAGACATCTGTTTATTGTCTGATACATTTGGGAAATGAATCAAATAGAGAATCAACCCGATACCCAAACCGAAAATTGAAAATAAAAAAAAGAGGAAAAGAAGCAAAGTATCAAGGAAGAAGATCTTCAACAATCTTTACAGTCCTGAAAGCATTGTTATCTTCTTCAATTTCAACATGGGAAGGCAACCTTCTGTACTGGTCTATGTGAAAGTCTCCTTCACAGCTTCTGAGGAAGAAGCAGACAACAATGGTGTCAAGAACCAGAAGAATTGCATACATATATGCAATGAACATCCCTTCCAAAGCCACAGAAGAAATCCCAGCTTTTACATGATAATAAACTCTCACAATTCTGTACTGGAACAGAGCTTCAACTGCAGCCATGGCCATGTTAATCGGCAGGGCTAACGATAAAGCTGTCCCCGTTCTTCCCTTGATAAGAACACAGGCTTTGAGGATTGCAGTAAATCCCCCAATTCCCTCCCTCCCTGATAAAACCAATGCCAGATTGCAGATAGTGAAAGTATTTGCAAGAATTATGGAGCAAATCAAAGCTCCAGCCACCGAGAGAAAAAGCTCGAATCTTGGAGAGGAAAAGCCAAATTCATCAGCAAGATTGAAGGCAAAGAGTAGCAGAATAAAGCAAGTAGCATTTGCAGAAAGAACCAGCAAAGAATTGCAGAGCTGGGTGAGGAGAAGAGGGCTGTGAGTTCTGGCAAGACAAGAAAAAACAGATCTTTTGGGCAGTTCTTGATCACCCAGAGCTTGAATCACACAAGCTTTGCTGAACAGAAAAAATGAGAGAGTAAAAGGTAAGGCCAGAAAAGAAATTGCAACAGTCTGAGACAGCTTGAGATTGAGGATGGCAAAGAATTCAGAGGAAGAAGGAAACCCCGCTGCATCGAAGAGCGTGTGAATTCTGGCGTGGATCATCGCCAGGAAAGGCGACGAAGGAACAAACGACTGAAACACAAGAACTGAGGCTGCATATGGAAATGCAAGAACCACTGCAGTTGTTGTAAAGAACTGAAATTTCTGCAGAAAACAAAACACTGATTTCCTGAAAATCTTGGCTGTACTTTCCATGCTGGCTGCTGAGAATTCTTGCATTCAGACAAGAAAGAAGAAGAAGAAGATATGAGAATTCGGGTTGAGGTTTGAGATTTTCTGTGTGTTCCTCTTATATTTGAATACGATGTATTGTTCCAAGGTAGATTAGAAAGTTTGGAGAAGTTGGTGTAAGGAAGAGAATAGATTGGCCAACAACTAATGACTTAAACAAAAACTCATCTCATAGAGAATGGAGTTGTTCTTAGAGGCATTGTTTTCACCAGTATGAGTTTGTTTGGACTCTCATTGTGATCTCCAAATCCTCACATTAATTAGTTGGCTAACTTTTGGGTTCATCTCTTTTTCTTATTATTTTTTATTCAAAAAGAGAATCTTGTGAATTAGAAAATATTTATTAACGATTAGATTTTCTAACCCGCCTTGTCGTAATCAGGGTATTTAAATTATTAATTAAATCTAACCGAATGACTTTCAGCTCATTTGTTATTTTTGACAGAATGACAGCACATACTACGTCAGTACGTTGTATGACGTTGTAGAATTATCTACAAATATTTTACAAGAAAATCTTCGCTATTACTTATTTTGCCATATACCACTTTTTCTTTTTTTAACCACTTGATATTACCAAAGTTCTTTGCCCTTTTTATTCTCATTGACATTGGAGAGTATGCCCTTTATATATATATATATATATATATATATATATATATATATATATATATATGAAAGCATTTGACTTGAGTAGGTTTGCAACAAGTTTGGGGGGTTTCATGGCTTGCTGATGAAAAGAGAGCCTTTTAGGTAACTTAGAATAAAATGCAAGGAACAATAAAAACCAATTATTTTATTTATGTTCCTTACTTTGGTTGCTTTAATTGATTTATGAGTGAAAGGGGGGAAAAGGGTACGTAATTTCAGTTCTCCCATTCATGTTTTGGCATCATGTTTATAAACACCCCAAATCAAGTTATTCTTTCCTATATATTATGCTTAATTTTTATTTTTTATTTTGTGATAATTAACTGCCAAAAATTGGATAATGAAGTTTTGGTACGCAATATGTGATTGCTTCAATTGGAACTCTATAGGTTCTAATTTGTATTTCCTACATTTTAACTTATCCAAATTATATACGTTTTAAATTTGTTGACGGGTCACTTTCACCCCATTTATATGTTTAATTGAACAAATTTAATTTTTAAATTGCTCTTATTAGAGTAGATAAAAGATGAGTTAAGATAATAACTTAGGTGTCTTGAGTAGCTCAATTGGTGACAAAGATAAAGTTTAATTTGAGAAGAAAGTTTAACCAACGGCAGTGAGGGTTCCTCCCAGATATTCTGTCATATTGGGTATTCAACCTTTTAGGAAGGAAGATAATAACTTAGGTAACATTGACTTTTTCATTTAAAATATTGAGAAATTTAAGAATGACAGTTGCAGATAATAAAAATAGTAAGACAGTACATTTTAGGCGACGAACTTCATTTCTGTGTAATAGTTTATAAACTAGAGGTAATTCACATTGAGAAGATCCTATGCGATGAGTTCGACTAGGAGGATGTTGCCAAGAATCGAAAATTTCATCGATGTTGTTCCAATCGACCAAAAATCATTCAAATAATGGTCTATTTACAACGTATAGTTAGGATTTAGCAATCCATGTATAAATTATGTTGGCAATTAGTTAAATTAATTATAGTATAGAATGGAAGTTGATGAACGAAGGCTATAATGAGGTTAGTATGCAATCTTTATCCAAAGCACTTAAGGGGTGTTTGGTTGATTAGTTAGAGAGTCTAATTGTTTAGGTCAAGAGTTGAAGTATATACAAACAGGTGATGGGTCACTATACATGATTACATCCTAATTAACTGAAAATTAATATTAATATATTTATTATTTATAATTCAGTTAGATAATATTCCATTCTCAGTTCTCACCAACCAATACGCATGGCTTATCAACTATGCTCAAAACCCATTGCAGTTTGATCAATGTTTAGGTCTTTTATATATTATTTGAAAAAGTTCAATCATGGAAGTGAAATAAAATCATGGTGTTTTGATGCACTATTTCAATTGTATTTGCACTAAGGCTATCTTTATTTTTACTATTCTTGGTCACTTTAAAAAATAATAATTTATTTGCAATTCACTACTACTATTTTATGTGCATTTATACAATTCGAATTTGTTATTAAAGAAAAATAAAAGTCAACAAAAGAAAAGGGAAAGAACAAATTAAAGAGGATGGACTTCAACCGAATTGCAATTGAATTGTTAGAATTGCAATCTTTTAAAGTTGACTTGTTGAACTGAAAATTATTATCACTCTGTCTGTATATAGTTGCAATTAGAAAGAATTGCAAGATAGGGTTACCTATATTCCTATTCCAATGGAAAGTAAAATTATGTAAGATTTATATAATGGGCATAGAATGAGTTTGGGGTAAAGTAGTCCCGCCTGCCCGCACTAGCACGTCCACCCATGTATATATACTAGCTAGTAACTTGAGCATTTCTACTAAATGAAAACATCATAGTTCAGAATACAATGCAAAGTCAAATGAAAGATCAATCATCAATACAAGCTTTGAGTATACTAGTTTTTCTTGATGTGAAACCCCAAATCCTTGATTTCATGAATGCTCAGTGGTTTAACAAGATAGTCTGCTGCTCCAAATCCCAAGCCCTTCCGGATAAGGGATACCTCTTCAATTGTCACCATCACTTGCCAAAAATAGCAACCAAAACACAGATTGGCTTCAATTATTGAGAAAAAAAAATAAAATCTTTTTCAATAAGTTCTAGATCAAACAATCAAATACTTACTAATCACGGGAACATGTTTCAGTCTAACGTCTCTCTTGATATACCTCATAATACTCGATTCATTCGCAATAAGAATCGCGATTTCCGCAAGAATGATGTCCATACAAGGACCCTCAGATCTCAGCGTATCAAACAATTGCGCTCTCGAGGTGACCAGCGCAACTGCACACATGAGTCAAGTTTAGCCAATAACTTCATCGTAAAACGAAAAACACAAAATTACCATCTTACCCTGGTAAGAACACTGGGTTAGGAGCTGGAAAACATGGCGACAACTGTCAGCATTAGTGTCACAAAGCAGAACCCTAACTCTGCTGCAATCAGGAAGATCAGTGGCATTGCCACCATCTCCACCACTCACCACAATGCTCTTACCCTTACCCTTACCCATACTTTCAATCTCTCTGCTTTTCTGCCTCGGATATCTTTAATTTCCAAGCTTTATGTACATGAATGTGTGCTTTGCCTCCAGCAAAGTGTTCGGTTTTACCGAACTTTCATGGCAGACCTAACCAGTCTTTTGATTATGTTTTTGCATAGGCAGATTTCGCAGGCAGGCAGGATTCATGGTAATGACTGGTCATTTGCGGCAGATTATGTGTTCTTGAAACTGGGTTAAATTAAATCTGCTGTTCGGAGACAATTTGCGCTTTTGTAAAGTCACGTGCTATATAAAAAGCTCTCTCTTTTTTTGCAACAAAGGCAAAATTTCATTATCTTGGTTTGACAAGACAGTTGAGAGATTGATAAATCAGTGTAACTAACTCTTCATTAGTGAAGAGGACTGTAACTGTATCCACAATTCATAACTAGGAACAAACTGATTTGTCTATGCTATAATCTCTCTTTTTCGATGACCCAATTAGCTTAATAGGGTAAAGATCCAATCTTTTCAAGAAAGTTGCATGTTTTGATTGTGTTTTTGAGCGGAAGTTGATAAAGGATCAAGCTCAGCAATTGATGATTAAGGAGACTGTTGGATAGAAGTCAGAGTCAAGTCCGATACCTTTCTTGTTGAAAATGTGATGGAAATAAAATTGAATCTTCACTACTAGTCGTAAGCACTTATCTTAACAAGTGCTATCAGATCGGGCCACTGTAACATCCTAAAAGTGTTGCATCGCTGTTTGAATTGATTGCAGCCTAATCCCAAATCCACGCTCAGATCATCATCACCAACGGGCTCGCCCAGAAAAACTTCATTCTTGGAAAGCTGCTATCGATCTACATAATCTATAATAGACTGGCATATGCCACCAAAGTTTTTGAATTTGTCCGAAATCCGAGTACTATTCTCTGGAATCAAATCATCAGAGGTCATGCCAATGGCGAACAACCGCAACTGTCTGTTCTGCATTTTCAGAAAATGGGAAAATCCTTAGCTGTACCTGATGGGTATACATACTCGTATGTGGTTAATGGCTGCGCAAAAGGGGTGCTTCTGAGTGAAGGCGAGCAGGTTCACGGGAAGATCATGAGAGATGGGTGTTTCTCAGATGTGTTTCTTCAGACTAATCTGGTGAATTTTTATTCAGTCAAAGGGAGCAAATATGGAATTGGGAGTGCGGAGAAGGTGTTTGATGAAATGACTGACAGAACTGTGGTGGCGTGGAATTCATTGATCTCTGGGCATTTTAGGTGTGGAAATGTTGATGAGGCTCGCAGGATTTTCCATGGGATGCCAGAGAGGAATGTTGTTTCCTGGACTGCCATGATTGCAGGAAGTGCACAGAATGAGAGATGTAAAGAAGCATTGTCTTTCTTCCATGAAATGGGCAGGAATGGCGTGGAATTCGACCAGGTAACATTGCACAAAAATTTGTGATTGAACTCGAACCCGAAAGATCTGCTGGCTACTTTGTGCTCCTGGCAAATGTGTATGCTTCTGGCAAGAGGTGGCAATCTGTGGCTAATGTGAGACAAAAAATGTTTGAGATCAGAGCAAAGAAGCCTCCAGACCAAAGTTGTATCCAAATTGATGGAGTCAGCCATGGTTTTCTGGCTGGTGACACAACTCACAAGCATGCAAATTTGATCTATGAGATGCTTGATGAGATCACTGGGCAAGCTAAGTTACAAGTTGATGAAGTTTGCCCATAAAGATTGGGTATGAACATTGAGCACTCATGATATCCAAAAAAAAAGAAAAGAAAAGAAAAGAAAGAGTTAAAAGATGAACTATTTGTTTATTATTATAATGTATGTATTAAAGACAATATTCTTGTATATTAATTCTCCCCTTCTATCTTTATACTTTATGAGTTTCTCGATAGGTAGACTCTTAGTACATTTCGTGTATATTCTTATAGACTTTGAATTTGGGACCTCTGACCTCGAGGTTAGTTAGTTGGTTTGACCGATTATCCTAAAAGCTTTGCTCCAAAATTAGTGTGGAGGTTCGAATTCCATTAGGAATCTGGAGATTATTGGAGACCTTAACCGATAAAGGTAATGAAGACCCCTTGTGTGCAGAGTGTACAGATATTTACCTCTTCTAATGACTCTTAAACAAAAGTTCTAGGAGCTTAGGATTAGTCTGGTGTAAGCTGGAACCAACTTATAAAAGAAAAATAGCAAACCCCTTGTGATTATTTTCCCCATGATCAGAAATCTGTGACCAAATGAGGAGATTCTTTATCCTACTCACTTGTAAAAGGGTGAGTAACTTTATATCTAACAATAAATCACACAAAACCCATTTCCATACTCATCTTAAACCAGGAAGAGCTAATCTCAATCTAAAAAGCTGTGCCAGAACTAATCCTACCAAAGCACTGTTGCTGTTTCAAGAGCTGCTGAGAAAAAAGATTTCTTGGATAGATAGCTACTCTCTCTTATATGTCATCAAAGCTTGCACCCAGAGATGCTTATTTAATGAAGGAAAGCTGTTCCATGGTTTTGTCATTAAACTAGGTTTTGAACCCATAGTTTTCCTCCAAACATCCCTCATGGATATGTACTCTGCTTCTGCAAATCTCGAGGGTGCACGCAAGGTGTTCGATGAAATGCCTAGCAAGAATGTCGTGTGCTGGACTTCGTTAGTAACTGCGTGTGTTCAAAACCAGAAACCCAATGCAGCTTTAGAGGTATTCTGGCAAATGATAATGGCGAATGTGGAGCCTGATCAGGTCATTCTCACGGCTGTGCTGTCCGCGTGTGCTGATGCTGGTGCACTGGATGTGGGAGAGCAGATTCATGGTTACATTCGTCGAAATTTTGGGTTGGATGCAGATTTGCGCATGGCAAATGCCCTCTTAAACATGTATGTGAAATGTGGGGATGTCAAAGCTGCAAAGATACTGTTTGATGGTGTGAGGGAAAAGGATGTCACAACCTGGACTTCCATGATTGTTGGCCTTGCATTACATGGCCAGGCAGAAGAAGCACTGAGGCTATTTGCAGCCATTGAAGAAGAAAACAGATTATCAAGATTACGCAAAAACTGCAGGTTTAAGAGCGGATTAGTTGTCCCTAACGACGTTACATTCATAGGAGTTTTAATGGCTTGCAGCCACATGGGGAGGGTGGAAGAGGGCAAGAGGCATTTCAGAAGCATGGTTCGAGAATACTGCATAGAGCCAAGACTCTCCCACTATGGCTGCATGGTGGATCTGTTTTGTCGTCGAGGGCTGCTAAAAGAAGCGTACGATTTTGTCCTGGCGATGCCAATTCCAGCAAATGGTGTGATATGGAGAACAATGTTAGGGTTTTGTGGCATTCATGGCAATGCTGAGCTTGCTGCAGTGGCTCACTCTAGGCTGATTGAATTGCAGGAGGGTGTTGCTGGGGATGATGTTGTGATGTCTAATATTTGTGCTGGGAATGACATGTGGGAGGAGAAAGTGAAGGTTAGAGATGAGATGAAACAGAGAAGAATTCCTGGGTGGAGCTCAATTCAGGTGGGGAATTGGGTTCAGTCTCGAGACTTGTTAAGTTTAAAATAGAAGATAGAGATTGCTTTAATGAGTTAAATGTGATAACCTTGTTAAGTTATTCCATATCTTTTATCTATTTCATGATCATGATATTTGATCGTGCTCTTATGTATAGTGGCATTACAAAGAATTGGGATATGATTGCCTAGCAATACTGATTGGGTGCCCGAAGCCGTGTATCCAAACTATTCTTCCATAATCTTGTGATTTGCCATTTATTTCCTTCTTCCAATAGGGACTTGTCATGTCCAGAGACCGAATGCTGAGTAGCGGCCCGATTTGTCTATCTTTTGAGTCTGGCTGCCTAACAACACCGATTAAATATCTTGGCCGGGTATCCACCAGTCATGATTGCTTTTGGTAATCATTTGGTCTATGCTAAAACGGTTGGTGGACAGTGTATTCATGGGGTGTGGTTTGTGACCCCTTTTTTTTCATTTTTAATTTGCTTATTGATCATTAATGCATTTGACCTTCACTTTCAAACTTAATCACTAAATACTAGACTAAAATATTACAAATATTGTGAGCCATACAAGATTACATGTTATTATATTTTTACTTAAACACTATTCTATAATATTTTATGTATTGACTAGTTGAAACATCATTTTCGAACAAATCTTGCCTAGATCAAATTTTTAAAATGTGTTTGGAAATTTCAAATAAACATCTTTAAAATATTGTTTGAGTAAACGTGATCAAAACCAAAATTTCAAAACTTGACAACTTCTTAACACATTATTAGCCTTAACATCATTTACTTTGATACGTTTCTTTTGTTTATTCTCCCAAAGCCGCCGCCCTCTTCTGCCTTTCTCCGTGGCTTAGCAGCCGGCGACCAGAATTTCATACTTTGATGCGGCTAAATGAGGTGGATCGGAAGTCGAAAAATAGACTCCGTAAATACAAAATTTTAAATTTAATTTTTTGTAAAATTATTTTTCTTGATTTGAGTGCTTAAATAAACTTTTGGATTAACCCCAGAAGGTTGAATCCTCAATTCCAAGGGTTCCTCACGTCTCGGCCCGATAGAGATGATATAAATCATGATAACTCAACTGAACACAGAAGCTAGACATTTGCTTACTGTGAACTTTAAAAGGTTACTCCTACATTACTGCTGATGAGAGTCAATTCTTGGTCTTTATTTCTAAATTTTACCTCTATAATCAAGTGAATTGTCTATACAGCGGTTAACTAGTTAGTGACACGTGAGATTGCTTACGTTACCCCAGCGTGGGTTTAGGATCATCATGTCTGTTTTGAATAGCAGCCAATCATCACTCGCCCAAACCGCAACCTGATTGGCCAGTCAACCCTAACACCTCGCCCCGCCCCGCCCCTACGATCAATTTCTCATCTCTCACTCCGCTACTGTCAACTACGGCCGCCACTGCCCCACTGTTAACTACCACCATTCCGCCTTAATTTCAGTGCATACCCCTAGTGGTGCAGGAAATGAAGAGAAGTTCCGATCATATCGACGGCGACTCTATTATTTCATCGGGTCTGGAATGGAAATGTGGGCTGAATGTAAAAACCACCGTGGCTCTTCTCCTTTCGCTTCTGTTTCTCGCGTTTCTGGTTCTCAGAGACCCGCCGTCCTCCGATAGTGTCTGGAATCGAGTTAAACCACCGAAAGGTACCATTTTTTAATTTTCTTGTGATATGATTTGGCCTGGCCTGGCGTTCTTTTCCCTGAATCTTAATTAATTTTCTTGTTATATATATAGTTATGGAAGACGATCATATTCTCCGGCCAAACGACGCCCCCGGAGATAACCTTCTCGCCGGACTTCTCCCTTCTGGATTTGACCGGAAATCCTGTCTAAGCCGGCACCAATCCGTGTTATATCACAAGAAACTCAAGCGTCACCCTTCATCCTATCTAATCTCCAGGCTACGAAGCTACGAAGCTCTCCACCGGCGATGCGGGCCCCACACAGAATCCTACAAGAACAACGTTGGACGACTCATCAACTCCGCCGCCAATAATAACCACTCCGACGGATGTAACTACCTCGTATGGATAGCCTTCAGCGGTTTAGGAAACAGAATCTTGACCCTAGCGTCGGCGTTTCTCTACGCCGTTCTTACCAACCGTGTCCTCTTAGTCGATCCTGGAAACAACATTATTCCTAATCTCTTCTGTGAACCCTTCCCCAACACTTCCTGGTATCTCCCCAAAGATTTCCCATTTTCTAATCAGTTCAAAACCTTTGATCAGAACTCCACTTTCTGCCATGGATACATGCTCAAACATAATATTTCTGCGATTAATCCGCCTTTCATCTATGTCCATCTCATATATGACATTGATCAGCACCATAAACTATTTTATAGTGACAAAGAACAAATCTTTCTGGAAAAAATTCCCTGGGTAGTAATCAGAACTGACGAATATTTTGTCCCATCTCTGTTCTTGATCCAATCTTTCAAGAAAGATCTGGAAAACATGTTCCCCGACAAAGATTCCGTGTTCCACCTCCTCGGACGGTATCTTATCCATCCCACGAATCCTGTCTGGGGGCTCATTACAAGATACTACCAAGCTTATTTGGCCACGGCGGACGAAAAGATCGGGATTCAGATCAGAGTTTTCGAGAGAGAAACCGGTCCTTTTCAGCACATTCTAGACCAGATTATAAGTTGTACTATGAAACAACATATACTCCCACAAATCTATCAAGAAGAGGATTATTCCATCTTCATTGCCGCCAATTCATCTGACATTATTAATATTAAGAACAAGAAAAAGGTGAAAGCTGTGCTGGTGACATCTTTGAGCCCGTGGTATTCCGATCAGATAAAAAACATGTATTCGGAGCATCCGACGTTGACTGGCGAGGTGGTCGGGATTTTCCAGCCGAGCCACGAGGAGTATCAGAGAACGGAGAATTTAAGGCACAACATGAAGGCGTTGGCGGAGATTTATCTTCTTAGCATGAGTGATGTGTTGGTTACGAGCGGATGGTCTACGTTTGGATATGTGGCTCAGAGCCTTGGAGGTTTGCGGCCGTGGATTTTGTACAAGCCGGAGAATCGGACGGCTCCTGAGCCGCCGTGCCGGCGAGCTATGTCCATGGAACCGTGTTTCCATGACCCGCCGTCGTACGACGGCGCCGATCCTCACGTGAAGCCTTGTGAGGACAGAAGCTGGGGGCTTAAGCTCGTCGCGGCATAGATGTATTTATATGTATGTATACAATAGCAAATGACATGCAAATTCATATACACTCCGGCTCATTGGTCGGAAATTCCATTTTCGTCAGAAAATTCGTGCGTATAGATTGATAGACGTTAGGAGATTTAATTTACGTATCAAATTAAATTTGAGATTCAGTGCAAAACATCTTAATTAGTTAATGTAAATACATTTCATAGGAGAAAGAGGTCATAATGTTGAGCAAGAAAAATTAGGGAATTTTGTTAAAGGCAATGTCATTTCAATACAATCATCAGCGTAGCCAAATTAAGCCCCATACCATAAGGTCATAATGTTGAGCAAGAAATTAAAGAGAGTAATTGTAGAATGGAAAAATACAAACATTAATAACAATTATCAAATTATTTTACTAAATCATTAATTTGATTAATCTTGCTCACATGAAATCAAATTCATTTTGTATTAATTATTATTTGACTTAATTAAAGGTATTATCAATAATTAAGCATTATATTATGTTATCAGATTTTTGGAAAAACTAACCTAGTGGGGTAGCTCAAGTGGCAAGTGAGCTCTCTTTGTGGGGAGGAATTTCGGGAGAACTTGGGTTCAATTCCTACAAGTGACCGGACAGAAAGACCCTTGGGTTCAATTCCTACAAGTGAAAGACCCTGTAAATTTACCAAAAAAGATTTTTGGAAAGAAAAATTTTCAATCCCACCACCGTTTTCTTAATAAAAAATGATAATTCCTCTCATTTAATTTTGTCTACGGGTCAAAACATTCTCATATTTGTCTACTCATTTTCAAAAGTCATCTTCTCAACTCTTTATAGTTTCACAATTTGAAAACCTTACTCGAACAAAGTAGTAAGTCATGGTAAATCTCTCGAATATGTTAAACTTATCACAATTGTGAATGTGTAATATAATGAAACCCACAAATTCAATTATATACCTTTGTCTAATTTCCTTTTAGGATTTGTTTTTACTAATATAACATTTATATATTGGGTTGTAAGAATCTATGTCATGATCCATGCATGTAATAAAGGCTTGATTTTTACTATATATGATCATCCTAAAATTATGTATAATTAAGAGGTAAAAATATATAAAAGGTAATTGTAATAATATTGCAAAAATAAACATATCATTCAATAAAGAAATTTCCAAATAAGAATTGATGCCATAAATCCATAATTAGGTAACTGGTTTCTGGAAAATTTCATCACCATAGCAACTTTCCATATGATAACATCATCGATTCATTGCCAACGAACCGAACGGATCATGATCGATCATCATTCCATTCAGAAATGAAGCCCTACAAGATTTGGTCCGATCATCATCACCAAAACAAGACCGCCGCCGCCGGAAACTGCAAACGTGGGCTGCCGCTGCTGCTACCGGCGGGGATTCTGGTGGCTTTGTTGATGAACCTAACGGGGCTACTGCTTTTCCTCTTCACCATACCCAAAGAACCAAAGCTTTTCTATGGCTTTTCCGGCGTGGCCAATGCTGGGAGCCATAAAAACGGGGTTCCAAAATTGGATAGGCTTCTTGGCGGGCTTTTGCATTCTGGGTTTGATGAAAGATCGTGTTTAAGTAGGTATGAATCTGTGCAGTATCTCAAGGAACTCAAGCGCCAGCCTTCTTCTTTCCTGATCTCCAGGTAACTGAAGCATGTACTCCCTCTCAACTAAAAGTCTAAACTGATAATTGAATTGTACATTTATGTTTATATATATTATATGCTCAACGCAGGTTAAGAAGCTATGAAGCGCTTCACCGTCGCTGCGGGCCCCACACAGAAACGTATAACAAAACCGTGGAACGCTTCGTGTCGGAAAACCATCATGAGTTCTCCGACGTCGACGGCGGCGCAGAATGTAAATATGTCGTTTGGATACCTTTCAGTGGACTGGGAAACAGAATACTCACTATGACTTCGGCTTTCCTGTACGCCATTCTCACCGGTAGAGTCCTCCTCGTTGATCCTCTTGATCACACGCCGGATCTCTTCTGCGAACCCTTCCCCGGAACTTCATGGTTTCTGCCGGAAAATAATCCGATTACGGAGGATTACGTCAGCAGATTTGGCGAAAACTCGCCGTTTAGTTATGGGAGTATGGTGAAGAACAATTTGATTGACAGGTTTAATGTTGTGTCTGAAAAACCGCCCTTTATCCATCTCAGTCTCACATATGTTATGGATGAGTACGATGAACTGTTCTTCAAAGATGAAGACCAAATTTTTCTGCAGAAAATTCCATGGCTAACTATGACGTCAGACGAGTATTTCATCCCATCTCTGTTCTTGATGCCATTGTTCCAGAAAGATCTGGAGAAGATGTTCCCCGAGAAAGACGCAGTGTTCCATCTCCTAGGACGGTACTGTTAAGAATATATGCTGTTGAGATTATTTGTTTTCATATATGAACACAATTAGTAGTTAGTTGCACTATTGCAAAAATTAGTCTGGTGCCGGCCTAGGGTTTAGGTGTCTCTAAATCGTGACTATTTCCCTCTTAGGTGCCCGCCCCCCTTAGCACCTAATTTGGTTGACTCGGCCAACTAGGCAGCCGCCTAGCGTCTAACTCGACTTAGTTAAATAGTTCATTTCGATTGAGTTAATCCAGTTAATTCGGTCTGTCTGTCCTTATTAATTTATTAATTATATATATATATATATATATATATATATAATGACATATATACATCCACATAAGTGCACTATTTTTATTATTTTTTTTTTAAAGTTAGCAGCATAGGCGCCGTCTAGTGCTAGACGTTACTCTACTGCCTAGCCCTTACTCCTTACCGCAACTATAGTTAATTGTAACTTCCCTCTACTTCTCCTTTTCATGAATAATACAGTTTACTTTATAATCTCACAGGTACCTATTTCATCCCACAAATCCTGTTTGGGGGCTAATTACCAGATACCATAAAGCTTACCTAGCCGGAGCTGATGAGAAGATAGGAATTCAAGTAAGAGTGTTTGAAGGAGGCCCATTTAGGCATGTTCTAGACCAGATATTAACATGTACAAAGGAAGAGAAAATCTTGCCACCATTAATCAATCAAGAAAATCATCCCAACAATGATGACAAGAACAACAAGAAGACAAAAGTTGTGCTGATAACATCTCTGAGTTCATGGTATGCAGACGTGATTCGAGACATGTATTTGTTGTATCCAACGTTAACCGGCGAGGTAATCCGAGTTCTCCAGCCGAGTCACGAAGAGTACCAAAAATCTCGGGATGGAATTCACTACATAAAATCATTGGCAGAAATGTATCTTCTGGGGATGAGTGATAGATTGGTGACAAGTGGATGGTCAACTTTTGGATATGTGGCTCAGGGTCTTGGAGGTTTGCGCTCATGGGTTTTGTATAAGCCGGAAAATTTCTCAGCTCCTGATCCGCCATGCCAGCCTGTCATCTCCATGGAACCTTGCTTTCATCTTCCTCCTTTAGATCACACCATGACTGTTGTTCCTTATGTAAGGCCTTGTGAAGATAGAATTAGGGGTCTTAAGCTCTATCCGGATAACCAAACAATATTAAAAAATATTCTTAATTCTTAAATTAGAGACTCAGTAAGTAAACGAACTGCTAATTATGTACTGATAAGGATATGATACTCGGATGTTCGTTAGTCATGAAAAAAAAGGCATATCCCTTCATATCATTGTTAATTTGATCAAATTTATGGTTTTGAGTTTTTTTTTTAATCAATGAAATGTAGTTTAGAGTTTTCAATATGCACTTGCAAAATGGTGAAGTTTGGTGAGATGTCAAAGAAGCTAGCCTATCTAGATTATTATGGACTAATTTAGATAGATTCAAAGAGTGATTAAAGTGGGTTCACCCAATAATGCTTATTTTTGGAATAGTGATGGTGTGAGTTTCTATTATCACTAAAAAAAGAGCTATTAAACTTAGTCAAATAGTATATAATAGATGAATAGATTTAAAAAGTTATGCATTATATTTGTAAGATAAAAAGATGAGATCGTACACCCTTGCTAAATTACTGATGATACTATAGCACGTCTAGTTGACTAATTACATATGCTAAGCAAAATAAAGGGAAAACTCAATTTAAATGCACATGAAAGTTCACAACTCCCTTTTTATTATAAAATACCATACAACTAAAGTGGACGGAGACCATATCGTTACTATCCTCAAACTCAACAAAAATCACTTAAAAACTTCTACACCCCCTAGATTCAAACTTTTTACAATTTACATCACCCCAAACCTATATATAGTGAAATGGATGGCTTGAATTGAGAATGTCCTAATTTATCTTAAGGTTTATATTAAGTCATATATAATAAAACCACCATGTACTTGCATATCTCTACACGACAAATCAAACATGCATGATAGTAATGGGATAAAAAATACATTTTCCTAAAAAAAAAAAAAAAAAAAAAAAAAAANCATGTTCTAGACCAGATATTAACATGTACAAAGGAAGAGAAAATCTTGCCACCATTAATCAATCAAGAAAATCATCCCAACAATGATGACAAGAACAACAAGAAGACAAAAGTTGTGCTGATAACATCTCTGAGTTCATGGTATGCAGACGTGATTCGAGACATGTATTTGTTGTATCCAACGTTAACCGGCGAGGTAATCCGAGTTCTCCAGCCGAGTCACGAAGAGTACCAAAAATCTCGGGATGGAATTCACTACATAAAATCATTGGCAGAAATGTATCTTCTGGGGATGAGTGATAGATTGGTGACAAGTGGATGGTCAACTTTTGGATATGTGGCTCAGGGTCTTGGAGGTTTGCGCTCATGGGTTTTGTATAAGCCGGAAAATTTCTCAGCTCCTGATCCGCCATGCCAGCCTGTCATCTCCATGGAACCTTGCTTTCATCTTCCTCCTTTAGATCACACCATGACTGTTGTTCCTTATGTAAGGCCTTGTGAAGATAGAATTAGGGGTCTTAAGCTCTATCCGGATAACCAAACAATATTAAAAAATATTCTTAATTCTTAAATTAGAGACTCAGTAAGTAAACGAACTGCTAATTATGTACTGATAAGGATATGATACTCGGATGTTCGTTAGTCATGAAAAAAAAGGCATATCCCTTCATATCATTGTTAATTTGATCAAATTTATGGTTTTGAGTTTTTTTTTTAATCAATGAAATGTAGTTTAGAGTTTTCAATATGCACTTGCAAAATGGTGAAGTTTGGTGAGATGTCAAAGAAGCTAGCCTATCTAGATTATTATGGACTAATTTAGATAGATTCAAAGAGTGATTAAAGTGGGTTCACCCAATAATGCTTATTTTTGGAATAGTGATGGTGTGAGTTTCTATTATCACTAAAAAAAGAGCTATTAAACTTAGTCAAATAGTATATAATAGATGAATAGATTTAAAAAGTTATGCATTATATTTGTAAGATAAAAAGATGAGATCGTACACCCTTGCTAAATTACTGATGATACTATAGCACGTCTAGTTGACTAATTACATATGCTAAGCAAAATAAAGGGAAAACTCAATTTAAATGCACATGAAAGTTCACAACTCCCTTTTTATTATAAAATACCATACAACTAAAGTGGACGGAGACCATATCGTTACTATCCTCAAACTCAACAAAAATCACTTAAAAACTTCTACACCCCCTAGATTCAAACTTTTTACAATTTACATCACCCCAAACCTATATATAGTGAAATGGATGGCTTGAATTGAGAATGTCCTAATTTATCTTAAGGTTTATATTAAGTCATATATAATAAAACCACCATGTACTTGCATATCTCTACACGACAAATCAAACATGCATGATAGTAATGGGATAAAAAATACATTTTCCTAAAAAAAAAAAAAAAAAAAAAAAAAACTCAAGCAGGAATTAAGACTAAATCACATATAGTCAATAATAATCGCTGACTAATTAATCGCCTAATCAATTTAAGAATTCAAAGCATGGTCCTAATTAATTTATTGCACCACTTGTGTCTGGTACCATCTATCTATAGATGCCTATAATATATAATGTGTGGAGACTAGGTTTAGGTCCATAGTACATGGTAAAAATCTATATACAATTTGATAGTTGGGTTATTGCACATTTATGTTTTTATATTATATGCTTAATATGTCTCTCAAGTGTGTAATAATCTCCAAACAACACATGAACCGTAATTTTTTTTTTACTTTTGATATCAAATTGAAGCATGTGCTACATCTAAACTAAAAGCTTAAACTATAGTTGGATTGCACATTTATATTTATATATTGTATACTCAACATTAATAACTATAAGGTTTTAAGTCAATTTTATATGGTTCTTTGCAAGTTGAGATTAGACTTTTTTTTTTTTTTTAATAAATCAAAGAGAATAGTGAGATGAGAATGAACTGCCATTAATGCAAGTTGCAACATAAGCTGATTTTTTGTACTAAAACATGGCATACCTGTTTTTTGCAAAAATCAATGTTGAAGAGATCATGATCGATCACCTAGTATAGCATTCGATTTAGAAATGAAGCTATACAAAAGTCGTTCTGATAGTCATCAACCCAAACCTTATTCAGATCATCGTCATCACCAAAACAAGATTTCCCCCGAGGATAATAATCATCGAAACTGCAAACGTGGGGTGCTACTGCTGCTGATTCTTGTTGCTATATTGATGAACTTGACAGCTCTGGTTTTTGTCTCCATGCTTCTGAAAGATTCTCAGCTCTTCAATGGCTTCTCGGCGGTGGTTTCCGACGCCGGAAGTAACCCACCCATACCACCAAAAGGTAATTGAATTAATTAGCCTCGGATTTCTTTCTATTTGGTAAAATAATTAGCTTATTTGATTACTATTAGCGATTGATTTAATTAAAAAAATCAATATAAGTGTTTGATTAATCAGCTTTCTGAAGTTACAAAAATGCTAAAAAATCAAAAAACTGTTCAAAACAATTTTTTCAATTAATTTTTTTAGAAAAAAAAATTATATCAGACAGCTAATAGGTAACCGTTATTTTTCAGAAGACAATCTCCGGGAGCGGCCTGAGGAGGTGCCAAAGTTAGATAAGCTACTCGGCGGTCTTCTTGATCCCAGATTTAATGAAAGATCGTGTTTGAGTAGGTATGAATCAGTGCAATATCTCAAGGAACTAAAGCGCCGGCCGTCTCCTTCTCTGATCTCCAAGCTGCGAAGCTATGAAGCTCTTCACCGGCGCTGCGGACCATATACAAAATCGTATAACAAAACCGTGGAACTCTTGACGTCCGGTGAACGGCCGTTTGCCGGCACGGACTGTAAGTATGTGATTTGGATACCTGTCAATGGGTTAGGAAACAGAATTCTGTCTTTAGCCTCAGCTTTCCTATACGCCATTGTTACGAACCGAGTCGTTCTCGTTGCTCCGATGGATCACGTGCCGGATCTCTTCTGTGAACCGTTCCCCGGAACTTCCTGGTTTCTGCCGGAGGATTTTCCGGTTACCGGTTACTTCAATGGATTTGAGAAGAACTCCGGGTTCTGTTACGGGAATCTGGTGAAGAACAATTTGATTGACAAGTCAAAAATTCCGCAGTTCATTTTTCTCAATCTGAAATACGACATGGATCATTACGATCAACTGTTCTTCAAAGATGAAGATCAAAAGTTTCTGCAGAAAATACCATGGCTGATTATGAAATCCGACCAGTATTTCATCCCATATCTTTTCCTGATGCAATCCTTCAAAAAAGATGTCGGGGACATGTTTCCCGACAAAGAATCCGTGTTCCATTTCCTGGGACGGTACTGTTACGCATACATGTGGTTGAAATTATTTGTATTTGGACTAATCAGTAGTTGTAACTTCATAGACTCATTCTGTACATTATTTATACCTTGCTTATTCTAATTCACTTTATAACCCGGCAGGTACCTATTTCATCCCACAAATCCCGTATGGAAGTTGATTATCAGATACCATCAAGCTTACCTAGCCGGAGCCGATGAGAAGATAGGAATTCAGGTTAGGGTGTTCGAGGATGAACCCGGTCCGTTCAAACATGTTTTGGACCAAATCATAAGTTGTACAATGTCTGAGAACATACTGCCATTAATAAACATAGACCACGATCTGGCTAAACTCAACATAGGCAAAAAGAACAATAAAACCAAAGCTGTGCTGATAACATCTCTGAATTCTTGGTACGCCGACGTGATTCGCGACATGTATTTGCAGTATTCAACGGAGACTGGGGAGGTCATCCGAGTTCACCAGCCGAGTCACGAAGAACGCCAGAAAGAGAACGATGGATTGCACTACGCAAAGGCATTGGCAGAAATGTATCTTCTGGGGATGAGTGATAGATTGGTGACGAGTGGGGAGTCCACTTTTGGGTATGTGGCTCAGGGTCTTGGAGGTTTGCGTTCATGGGTGTTGTACAAGCCGGAAAATCGCACAGCTCCGGATCCGCCGTGCCGGCCGTTCACCTCCGTTGAGCCGTGCTTCCATAGTCCTCCGTTAGATAGCTACACGGCGGCGGCGCTTGTTCCCCACGTGCGGCCTTGTGAAGATAGAATTAGGGGTCTTAAGCTTTATCCCGATATCAAATAGTGTGGAAACTTTCAAATATTTTAATGTACACAACATTAATAAAAATGAACAAAATTTCAAAAAAATAATAATAATCATAATCATAATAATATAATACTCCCTCTGTCGCATTTATCATTTATGTGTGAGGCTGGTCTAAAATCATTTACAATTCAATTTTTCCTAATATTATGTACAACATTAGTATATAAAATTAATATATTTAGAAATTACATTTGAAGTGTTATTAATATATTTAGAAATTACATTAGAGTGCTTGCTATATGTTGGTGCATATGGAAAGAACGAAATGAAGTTGTTTGGAATAGAAAGGACTGGTAGTTAGTGAAGGTTAAAATGATGCGCATTTGGCTGAAGCGATGGCCGTTAAAGAATCTCTCTCGTGGGTTAAGGAGAGGGGTTTCGCAAAGATTTTTGTGTCTACAATTAATAATTATGTGTCTGTAAATGAGTTGAAAATACATGAAAAATAAAAACCTTTATATATTCTATCATAGTTATATCATAAACACGGATTTATCATGTCAATTTGCATACTCAATGTTCCTAATTTTATGAACATTTAGTATTTAAATCTAATTCTATAGAATAATTTGACTATATTCTATGAATGGTTAGAATTTGGACTTTTAGACGAAAATGCGGACTCAATCTATGGTCCTAAATTATTTACTGCGTGCCGTATAAATTAAATTGTCGGACGATGGCTAATGTGTGGAGGTTAGGTTTGGTCCGGATGATAGGCCCATAGAGGTAGGCAAAATCTCTCCAATCAAAATTTAATTAATTTAGTCCGAAGTTTCGATCTTCTCCAAATTTAATTAAATTTAGTCAGAAGTTTCTTAGGCATGAGATAGGCTGACCAAGATAATCCCTAGCAAAATTACTTAGAAAGTTGATTTAATAATTACAAAATTCTAAATTTAATTATGATGAAAGTTATTTATTGATTTTTATTTCTATTTAAATTGATTAACTATAATCATTTTTGTACTTGTAAACAAATTGTAGGTAATTACGGACATATAATATGGTAATTACAGACACATAAGTGTTAGCTGCAAGTATAAAATATATTTAACGGTAGACACATAACACATAACATCTTACATCTTAACTAACATCCCAACATCTTGCAGTTAACAAATTCTGTACCTGTAGATACAGAATATATTAACTGCAAACACATAATTTTTTGAACAAAATTCACAATAATGCAAAATGTAGCCTGGACATGGTATGTATAACAGTTGTCACATGGATTCATAATTTCTGTATATATGTACATGAATAATGAGATGAGAATCAACTAGCAAAAAATAAAGAATGAAGAAATCAGATGATCATCACCTAGCATTTGATTCAAAAATGGAGCCACTACACAAAAGAAGTTCTGATCATCATAAACCCAAGCCTCACTCAGATCATCGTCACCACTCACTTGAGGATAATGGAGGTTACTGCAAACGTGGTCTGTTACTGCTGGTGATTCTAGTTGCTTTATTCGTGAACATTCCGATTCTGGTTTTTATCTTCAGGCAATATAAAGTCTCCCCCTTCTTCAATGGCTTCTCGGCTGTGCTTCCCAGCACGCCACCAAAAGGTAAATTAAAACTCTCTTTCTTCGTCACAACCCAGCCTTCTTCTGATAGTAGTTGTTTTTCTCAACTAAAAGTCTAAACTGATAGTTAGATTACACATTTATGTTTATATATTATATATGTAGCTGCAGATAAGCTACTAGGAGGTCTTCTCCTTCCTGGATTTGATGAAAAATCGTGTCTGAGTAGGTATGAATCAGTGCTGTATCTTAAGGAACTAAAGAGCCGGCCTTCTTCTTATCTCATCTCCAAGCTACGAAGCTATGAAGCTCTTCACCGGCGATGCGGACCATATACAAAATCATATAACAAAACAGTGGAACTCATGAAGTCCGGTGAACGGCCGTTTCCCGACACAGGCTGTAAGTATGTGATTTGGATACCTTTTAACGGTTTAGGAAACAGAATCCTGTCTTTAACTACCGCTTTCCTGTACGCAATTGTCACCAACCGAACGGTTCTTGCTTCTCCGATGGATCACATTCCGGAGCTCTTCTGCGAACCCTTCCCCGGAACTTCCCTGTTTCTCCCGGAGGATTTTCCGGTAACCGGCGATGAGTTAAATGGATTTGATCACAACTCCAAAAGCTGTTACGGGAATATCGTGTCGAAAAAACTGATTGACATGTCCAATGTGTCGCAATTGCCGCCTTTTATCTACCACAATCTGTACCATAACAAAGATCGTAACGATGAATTGTTCTTCCAGGATGAACACCAAATGTTTCTGCAGAAAATTCCGTGGCAGATTATAAAGACAGACGAGTATTTCGTCCCGTCTCTTTTCACCATGCCATTGTTCCAGAAAGTTCTGGAAAACATGTTTCCCGACAGGGAATCCGTGTTCCACCTCCTGGCACGCTACCTGATTCATCCCACGAATCCTGTCTGGGACCTCATTACCAGATTCCATGAAGCTTACCTCACCGGAGCCGATGTGAAGATCGGGCTTCAGGTTCGGGTGTTCGAGGGTTCAAGCCCGTTTCAGCACATCTTAGATCAGATACTATCATGTACGATGAAGGAGAACATACTCCCACAAATCAATCCAAAAGATCCCGGCCGGCCTGCCATAAACAGTGGCCCTATTTGGTAAAAAATAATTATCAGTCAATTTTGTTTTATTTACCAAATAGACCTTCAAATTATATTTTATTGTACAATTAGGCCTTTCAACTTGTTATTTTGTAGCAAATAAACACTCAAACCTATTTATGACCTGTAATAGCAGGTCAAATATATTTTCGACTAACCTCCGACCACAATCCGGCGACCAAATCAGAAAATCAACCATCGGCATCGGTCGCTGCCAAAATGGCGACCAAATCAGTCTCCATCTCCAATAGAGACGGCAACGACGACCCAACTGGGTCACTCTCTCCACTGGATATGTCAACCAAGTTGGTTGCCATCTGGAGACGGGGACCAGTTCCATCTCCACGGAGACAGCGACCAATTGGTCGCCGTCTCTAGTGGAGATGGCGACCGCTTTGGTTGCCATTTCCGCGGCCACTTAGGCCGGACGCGATCGGCGTCAGTGGTTGATTTTCTGATTTGGCCGTCGAAATGTGGTATTTGACCTGTTATTAAAGGTCATAAATAGGTTCGAGGGTTTATTTGCTACAAAATAACAAGTTTAAAGGGCCTAATTAAAACTTTTTTAAAGTTGAAGGACCTAATTGTGTACAATTTAAGGGTCTATTTGACCCTTATCCTACTATTTTTCTACGATTTGTTGATATTATCAACCAATTATACCCTTAACCCAATCAACTAACATCCATTTACCAAATATTAGGAACAACAAGACAAAAGTTGTGCTGATCACATCCTTAAGTTCCTGGTACGCCGATAGGATTCGAGACATGTATTTGCAGAATCCAACGTTGACCGGCGAGGTGGTCCGAGTTCACCAGCCCAGCCACGAAGAAGAGCAGAAATGGCAGCAAACGTTGCACTACTCGAAGGCGTTGGCGGAGATGTATCTTCTGGCGATGAGTGATAGATTGGTTACGAGTGCATGTTCCACTTTTGGGTATGTAGCTCAGGGTTTAGGAGGTTTGCATTCATGGCTAATGTTCGAGCCGCATAACCGGAAAGTTCCAGATCCGCCATGTCAACGCGCCACCACCATGGATCCTTGCTATCTTCTCCGACCGGTCGATATCTCCAAGACGCCGCTTCTTAATTACACAAGGCCTTGTGAAGATAGAGACAGGGGTCTTAAGCTCTTCCCGGTTTAACCGAATAAGATTTTAACATTCTATTTTACTTCAATTTTATTCTCTAGTTTTCATTTTCCACTTTACGTTTTTTGAGTTAAAAAGAATGTAATAATTGCTAAGTGCTAATAAATACATTTTCTATTTTCGTTTTCCAGTTTTTATTTTTTATTTTTTGCAGAAAAAATAGTTAATAAATGAACCCTAAATTTCATTAAACATTAAAAACAATATAATTTCAATAGTTCATTTATTATGATATTTTATTTTTTAATTTTAATAAGTTATATTAGTGATAAGTGCAAAAGATGCTACACTTATAAGGTTGTTCTCGGGTCACATTGCGCACAATCGCTAGCCTTTATGATTGATTTGAGCTTGAATTGCGTTAAAATGCTTGATATTGTCATTGGACCCTAGTCCACACTTGGTTAATCATTTTGTAGGTAAAAAGTTGTGCAAAAATGTGGAAAAGGCATGGATTTCGAAGATAGATTCACGGGCCAAAGTTGAGAAAAAGAACACAGGGCACGGACGCGCATCGGACATGCGTCCGGAATTTGGCTCGCAGAAGTTCGCACAACAGAGCCGAAGTCTGCTGTGGACGCGAGGAGGATGCGGGTCGGACGCCCGCGTCCGGATTTCACCCCTCTGAAGTTTGGATCAGCTCTGCTACGGACGCACGGCGGACGAAGGACGGACGCCTACGTCCGAAAATCAACTCTCTGAAGTTCATGAGCTCTGCTGAGGACGCGGGTCGGACGCCCGCGTCCGATTTTTGCCTCTCTGAAGTTTTGCAGCAGCGCAGCAGAAACCCCGCTGGACGCGCAGTGGACGCGCGTCCAGTCGGGCGTCCACAGCCTACCAGTTTGGCGGGTTGCGCGATTTAAATAGGGATTGGAGCAGTTTTGCGGAGATCATTCATTTTTTCATCTTAGCTCACCTTAGGAAAATTCTCTCTCCAGAATTAGGTTAAAATTCCCTCCCATTCCACACTCAAATTTCAATCAATTTTCAATTCAACTAGCTAGAATTAGAGAGATCTTCACTTCAACTTTGGATTGCTCAAGCTTGTATCAAGATTTCTACTACATTCAAGTAACATTTCCAATCTCTAGCTTTATAATTCAATTTCTAGCTTTTGATTTGTTTTGTTGATTTGATCTTGAATTTTGTTTTTGATCTTGAATTGCACTTTGATTTTGATTCTAGTTTTCTTCCTTGTGATCAATTGCAATGTTGATTTGGATTTTAAGAATGATTGGCTAAACTTCTTGTGATTTGGATCAATTGAACTTGTGTGTATCTCTTGAATGCTAAATGTCTTGAATTAAGGTTTGAATGATGCTTAATGGATGCTTGATAGTGTTTTGAAGTGTTAGTGTGGACTCTAGGCCAACTCGGCCGGTTGCCTTAGGGAATTAGGGTAGAATCACTCACCTATGAGAGTAGGGAGTGATTTAGACCTCTCCAACCACTTTTCCTTCCCACCTTTGAGAGAAGGGGGATTGGAAGACAAGTTAAGCACATAATGTGTTTGCCAAAATGCCTCTTGGAACTTAGGAGTTATGAGAGTAACCCTATTGTGTAGAAGAGAGTCCTTTGACCATGAGAATGGCTTAGGTGTT
This sequence comes from Ipomoea triloba, assembly GCF_003576645.1. Lineage (NCBI taxonomy): Eukaryota > Viridiplantae > Streptophyta > Magnoliopsida > Solanales > Convolvulaceae > Ipomoea > Ipomoea triloba. The sequence continues at coordinate 26,268,162 of NC_044921.1, forward strand.
TGTGATTTTGTCTCAAGTATGTCCCTTAAGTGTTACCTCACCTTAACCTCTAGGAAATCAAGAGCTTACGTACTTGTTAGATTGATCCGAATCCTCCTTCCAAATAAATTGTTACTTACTCGTTTACCTTAGTTTGTTTACCATAGCATGCCATACACACCTATCTTTTTTTGGATTAGCTTTCGAAAACTAGGCACCCTTATGACTAGTCCCTTGCTTACAGACTCCCTCCTTGCCTTTCCTTGAGACCGACACTCGGGAACTTTTTCCCGTTTTATTCACCTACACTCTTTCCACCTCCCGCTAAAAGACAACTTTTCAATTAGGAAAAAAAACACTACTTGTCTATATTTATAAGACTTTAAAAGTGTAGAAATATTTATAAAATGAAGTGCATGACAGTTGGTCCACTACAATGCGATTTAGGGCTAGCCAGCGGACCTTAACCCACTTTGACACCCTAGAGTCCTAGACATGGCAATTTTGGAGGGCAAAGAGACTAATTGAGCCTTGACAATTTCGGAGTACGTCAACTTAATTCTTTCTAATCTAGCACCTATAATATAATAACAAATTGCACCCCAACTCTAAAAGACCTCATTGTTTCTGCCCTGAAGATCTAGCATATATAATAAGTCTAATCCATAGATATAGGTTATAGGTAGAATTCTTGCGTTTTTTTATTAATTTAAAGTGGTTGAAAATTAAGATTTTTTAGGTTGGAAATTGTTGATTCGGCCGTTTTTTGTGTTCAAAATTCATGGTTGCTTCATTCATTTACTCCTTTCAAAAGGGTAAAAAACCTTGATTGATATTGGAATTTTACATCTTAATGATTATGTGATCTACAAAATACAATTTTAAAAATCTTTTTAGATTTTGTTTGACTATTATTCAAAATTTTCCCAATATAGTTAAGCATTTATATTTCTGTCCCCGTATTTATTAAAGGACGATTAAATTCCAAAATATAAATAAATAACTAAATATAGGTGTCCCTTAATAGTTTTCTCTTTTCCTGTAGTAATACAACATTCATCTAAAGAATACTTCATAATATTCTGGTTAATTAAAAATTAAAATTTACAGATAATAGCACATCATCATAAACATTAAGTAGTAATTTTGTGGACAAAAATAACATTAATGTATTTTGGAATTTTATTTAAATTGATTAATGCAAAATACTTCATGAACTCTCAAATTTCTACTCCTGTTCAAATTTGATCGAAGAAGAAAATAAAAAATTGATAAACATTATGGCTCCTAAATTAAGCAATTAATACATGCCAAAATGGGAGTACAATTTGGGTGTAGATGTAAATCTTACCATGAATTGTAACCCAATCCTGAGGACCTTCCGCTCCCAAGAATTCATATATATATATGGCGGCATACTCTGATCAGAATTGATTAGAATTTAATTTGATTCAGAAATGAAGCAACCTGGGGCGATTCCCGTTGCTTTGTTGATAGGCCTGACGGGTTTGCTTTTGGTCGTCCTGCTAATCAAACAACGCCATCTTTTCGATTGCCCCTCCAGAGGTAAATATGTACCAGAAGATGATAGGTGTCAGAAACAACAGATAAAAAATTACATTTTTTTTAAGCTTATAACTTGGTTTTGCGTAAATCTTGTTTTCTTTACCTTTTCCTTTTGCTGGCTGTCCCAGTTGCAGAAGATGAAACTCTTCTCCGGCGTGATGAGGTGGCGGAATTGGAACTGGATAAGCTCCTAGGTGGTCTTCTCCTTCCTGGATTTGATGAAAGATCGTGTCTGAGTAGGTATGAATCAGTGCTGTATCTTAAGGAACTAAAGCGCAAGCCTTCTTCTTATCTCATCTCCAAGCTACGAAGCTATGAAGCTCTTCACAAGCGCTGTGGGCCATATACAGAATCATATAACAAAACAGTGGAACTCATTGAGTCCGGTGAACGGCCGTTCCCCGACACAGGCTGTAAGTATGTGATTTGGATACCTATGAATGGGTTAGGAAACAGAATCATGTCTTTAACTACCGTTTTCCTGTACGCCGTTGTTACAAACCGAACGGTTCTTGCTTCTCCGATGGATCACACGCCGGAGCTCTTCTGCGAACCGTTCCCCGGAACTTCCTTGTTTCTCCCGGAGGATTTTCCGGTTACCGGCGATGAGTTCATGGAATTTGATCAGAACTCCGAAAGCTGTTACGGGAATATCGTGAGGAATAATGAACTGATTGATATGTCCAATGTGTGGCAATTACCGACTTTTGTGTACAACAATTTGGACCATGATAAAGATCGTTACGATGAACTGTTTTTCCAGGATGAACACCAGATGTTTCAGCAGAAAATTCCGTGGCTGATTATAAGATCAGACGAGTACTTCATCCCGTCTCTTTTCACCATGCCATCGTTCCAGAAAGTGTTGGGTCTCTCCATGTGAAGAAGCAAGATGGCAGACAAAGAAAATGGGACACTCACCTAATCTTTGTTTGTTTCCCTTTTGTCCTTAATGGATGAGAAATATTCCACAATATTTTATTCCTCATTTTCTTGGTCTTCTCTCGGTAGTATTGGGCAGCAGAGGAATGAATTATTTTCATTCCCATTCTTCTTTTTTTTTTCGGCCAGTAGAGAGAAACACAGAGAGGCAGTGAGTTCGGCAGTTCAGCAGAGGAAGAAAAACTCATCTTTCTTCTTCCTCTTCTTTTGGCGTTCGGCGGTTCATCAGCAGAAGGAACAAACTATTTTCTCCTTCATCTTTGGTGTAGTTTTGCCGTGCTATTTTGTCGTGGGTTTGCCTAGCTCTTGGGTATTTTCTTCATCAAATATTTAGAGAGGTCAGCTTATTTATTCCAGGAATCTCTTTGGATAATCTCGTAATATTTCTATTCATTTTTATCCTAGTCTTGGAAATTGAATATTTTGAGTACGAGATATTATTCCTTTTAGCCTGTGAATATTATAAGAATGTATTTGGCCTAGGAGTTGTTGTATTTGATGATTTGTAGATGTTTGGCTCGTGTGGTAGCCTGAAACTTTGTACCCAAGATTTGTGATATAGTGGAATATTTTGTTGTTGGTGGCCGGTGGTTTTTCCCCGCGGTTTTGGGGTTTTCCACGTAAATCTTGTGTTCCTTGTGTTCATATTTATTTTTGGGCTATTGTGTATTATCTCGTATTTGTGTACCGTGTCGGGTCTGTGATTTTGATTGTCACAGGAAGTGGGATTTTTCCTAACAGAAAGATCTGGAAAACATGTTTCCCGACAGGGAATCCGTGTTCCACCTCCTGGCACGCTACCTGTTTCATCCCACGAATCCTGTCTGGGACCTCATTACCAGATTCCATGAAGCTTACCTCACCGGAGCCGATGAGAAGATCGGACTTCAGGTCCGAGTGTTCGACCGTCCGGGCCCGTTCCAGCACGTGTTAGATCAGATACTATCATGTACGATGAAGGAGAACATACTCCCACAAATAAATCCAAAAGCTCCCCGCCGGCCCGCCCTAAACAGTAGCTGTGTTTGGTAAAATAATTAGTCTATCAGCTAATTTTGTCTTATTTATTAAATAGTTATCAGCTAACAACTAATTTATCAAAACACTTTTTTACAATCAATCTATGTAATCAAGCAGTTATATTTTCTAATCCAATCACCTAACAGTCATTTACCAATTAAACAGGGCCAGTACCAGAAAGAACAAGACAAAAGTTGTGTTGATAACATCCTTAAGTTCCTGGTATGGCGACAAGATTCGAGACATGTATTTGCAGAATCCAACGTTAACCGGCGAGGTGGTCCGAGTTCACCAGCCCAGCCACGAAGAAAAGCAGAAATATGAGGAAACGTTGCACTACTCGAAGGCGTTGGCGGAGATGTATCTTCTGGGGATGAGTGATAGATTGGTTACGAGTGGATGTTCCACTTTTGGGTATGTAGCTCAGGGGCTTGGAGGTTTGCATTCATGGCTTATGTTCGCGCCGAAGAACCGGAAAGTTCCAGATCCGCCGTGTCAGCGCGTCGCCTCCATGGATCCTTGCTATCTTCTCCGACCGGCCGATACCTCTAAGACGCCGCTTCTTAATTACACAAGGTCCTGTGAAGATAGAGAGTGGGGTCTTAAGCTCTTCCCGGCCGGTTAATAACCAAACAAGATTTCAACATTATATTTTACTTCAATTATATTCTCTAATTTTCATTTTTCAGTTTATGCTTTTGAGTTAAAAAGAATATAATTGCTAAATGCTAATAAATACATTTTCTGTAGTAATACAACATTCATCTAATCTGGAAAGAATACCTTACCGCCATGAATTAAGTGGATCCATGAATTCTATCTCAAGGATATGAATTTTTGGAGTTGGAGGCCAAATAAAAATGATTCGGCTCTTATGAGAAGCATTGCTCAAGTTCGTGCCTTGCTGATTTCGATCTTTGACAGCCAAGAAGAGTGTATTCAAAAATTGAATTCTTATTTGGATGTTAAAGGTCTGTCCTCTGGCGCAGTGTATGATCTAATCAGACCTAAAGGACAAAAAAGCTTTGTGTTTAAGTATATTTGGAAGGGCATAAACCCTCCAAAGTATGCTTTTATTACATGGCTTTGTCTACGTGGGAGGTTACAAACAAAAGACAACCTGGAGTTCTTGGAGATCGATAACAAATGCCTTATGTGTGAATCTGAAAGGGAAAGTGCCAGCCACTTATTTTTTTCTTGTGAGTTTTCTAAGCTGGTATGGAAAAAAGTAAGAGCTGCATTAGGAATTCAAAGAAACACATGTTCTGTTCGTGGAGCTATTAAGTGGGCATATAGAGATTGGCGCGCTTCACGCACACAATCAAAAATTGGATCCTTGGCAATTACTTCGGCTGTGTATCATATTTGGAAGGCAAGGAATATGGCCTTACATGATAATATGAGTCCAGACGTGGAGATGACATCTGCAATCTTGCTCAGAAATGTGTTCAAAATTCTCTATAAGGTCACTCCCCCTTCTTTTCTAACGTGCGGAACATGATGGCTTTCAAAAGCACTGTGGCTGCGGATTCGTGTTTCTGAGCTTCATTGAACAAATATGGGCTGAGGCCGCGTTGTTATATTTAAGTTAACTGTGGATTTTATTATGTTGTTCTTGTAATCTTTTTAGCGCTCTATCATAGGCTAACGGTTTTGACATATAGATCAATGACTCTTTAATTTTCCATATGCTAGGGAAATTAACTATTGTCTATATGCCATTTTTTGTACTTGTAATATTCTTTTTAATAATATTTACCTTAAAGGAAGAATACCTTACCGCCGGTAGACTGTAAGTATGTAATTTGGGCGGCAGTTTTTGGATTTGGGAACAGTTTAATAACCATGGCTTCAGCTTTCCTATACACCCTTCTTACCAATAATTGCTCTAGCTAGCCCAAGTTGTGTATCACGGCCCAATCTAAATATCTTGACTCAATTCAAGCAGGTGGGTGTGGGGGGAGTTAGTTGGTGCATTTTTTTTATACATAAGTTTCTCAACTTATACTAGACTAATCTTAATATTCAGTTTCCCATCTCAAAAATCACTAGATATAAAATCCAAATCGTATAAGCACCAAAAGGCCAATCCACACCCTACTCCAATCTGGAGCCCAACTCCAATGATGTTTGAAGTGAAGTTCAAACCCCTACACTTTCACCCATAATTTATGGTTCTCGCTCTCTATGATGGCCATAGGAAATATGGTTGTATTAGGGTCTTGACCCAATTTAGAGGACCCAACTAACAAGGAGTTTTTATAAGAGTTACGAAAATATATCATATATGTTTGTATATATGGGAATACATACGATCATATGAGAACACATGCCTCATATAAAAAATAATTTAAGAATTCAAAAGTACATCAACTCACAATTCTCTAATTTTCATTTTCCAGTTTATGCTTTTGAGTTAAAAAGAATATAATTGTTTTTTTTTTGACTGAGAATATAATTGTTAAATGCTAATAAATACATTTTCTGTAATAATAAAACATTCATCTAATCTGGAAAGAATACCTTACCGCCGGTACACTTTAAGTATGTAATTGATGATGTATAGATGGGAGTGTAAACGAGGGTGTAAAATGTCGTTCCGCTGAGGATTGGGGCTATGACATGTATTGTGTGAATTATTAAATCCTAGGTACTAAAGTATTAGAATTCACTAGAATCCAAGGAAAATATGATTTAGAAATTAAAATAAAATAAAATATGCAAATAAAATAAAGGAAAAACTATATGATAAAAGAGTGGGGTCAGATTAGGGGTATTGCAATCTTGATGCTCTAACAATCTCAAAATTAGGGAAAACAATTAACCAAGGGATTTATTGGCATGCAATGCACTCAAGATTGCATTAGGCTAAGATTGCCCCACTTTCGTGATGCATCAATCATCACCTTAAACACAAAATCATTATAAGCCCCCAAATTACCCATATTCTCATAATAGGAAAAATTGGGTTGAAATTGGTTAGGCTGAGTCTTTCACCCAACTTTCGTTGTGATGAAATCCTCTCCAAAACAAATCAATAAAAGCTGCGCATCAATTATCAATAAGAGGAAAATATAATCCAATTCAAACATAAAAGCCTAGATCAATAAATTATCTCTTTATGCAATAATCACAAATCTAGCATCAAGAATAGCAATAGGACCCTAATCCAAACCCAAAAACTAACTACTCATGCATCATAAAAGTAAACAAAGCAAAGCAATAATAAATAACCATAAATATTACAAGAAATCTGAGAAGAAAGTAAATAAAGGAATAAGAGAACTTTACTGATGAAGAACAAATCCAACTTCAATCCGAGATTCCAAGCTTGAAATTAAATAATCTAATATCTAACTAATCTAAATTATACTAGGGAAATATAAAGAGAGGGGGAAAAATAAACTAAAACTAATTAGGGTTGGGAACTCTGTCCGCCCATACATAAGATAGAGTTACAATAATTAATTTAACATGCATGTCCGTTTGAATTCACTTACAGAGTTACAATTGACTACAGTTTTAGTATAAAAAAATATATATTTATAAAATTAATCCCGCTATTTTTTTTAACAACCTTCAATCGTTGGTTTATTTAGATGGATGAATTAGATTAATTTACACTTTTTTTTTACTTGAGAGCATGTTGAAAAACATGATACACATGTATGTGTGTGTATATATATACACACACCTTACAACTTGAGTTAATTTAATTAGTAGAAATGATTGATTTTTTTTTATTATGAAAAATAGCATTATCTTTGTTTCATTGGCCAAAAAAAAAAACCTTCAAAATGGCTTGTAGGACTATTACGCAGAAGGAAGAAATTAAATACACACCGTTAAATAGTAATTGGATTTTTTCTTGAAAAAATTACAAGAAATTCAATGGAGCGTGTGGGCCGAACGGGTTGGCAGTGTGAAAGGGCAGATAAGATTAAATGACTTTCCATGCAAATATGGGAAGGATATTTCTTTTTGACAAAATGAAAAAGATAATTTATTCCTTCAAAATTTTAATTAATAATTATAAATGAAATAATTGATGAGTTGGCTTTCTTCATTTCTCATCGTTTCACACCACCTTTCCATGCCTTAAAACGAATCTATTGCTCTCAACCTTTTCTTTTACTTTTTTCTTTGAAATAACAAGAAAATTATTGCCCAATATTATTCTCTAGGTACTTATCCACAAAAAACATGATTGTCACAAAAATTTGAGTCTTAGAATCTTACATCATGCAAACAAAATAATAATAAGTTGAAGGTGGCCATAAAATTCTTGTTCAATTTTTAGCTGCCAGACAAGTGATGCATGCACGAGCTTTTGGACATGTTAAGATTATTTAAAACGGTTTTTTTTTTATGAATATCAAAAGTAAATTAACTCAATTTATCTCTACATAAGTCTGAGAGTAGATTTATGAAGTCCATAAGATAATTCAACGAAATAAAAGAAACCGTTGTTATCAACAACATATATTACTAATCTCTTGTGTTCATCTTACAACATATACATAGTCCGTATCTCATACCGGCGTAGAATTTTGTGGGTCCTTGTTCGATTACGTGTTAACAGTTAAACCCAAAAATGGTTGCCATTAGTCATTACGGCGGCTAATAGGAGTAGCATCGACGTACAATATCGTTCTAGTATTTTGGAAATATTTTTATCAAAACGTTTCATAACCATTTTTGTAATTTAGAACACTTCAGGACATGTTTTTTAAAAAAAAATGTTTCTATTAGTATGATTTGTAAATTAGTAGTGACTATTTGTTTATCTTGTCATCTAAAAAAATTATTTTCTGAATTATGTTTCAAGGGTTTAGTTACACAAACGACAAGTACTACTTGAAATAGCATCGTTTCCCACCTTAAAATAGTTGAAAAAGGGGTATGGGTCTATTTAAAAATAGACTTCTGACAAACTTTTTAATCACTTTAAAAATTTAAAAAGTTCTTCATTGATATTATCGACCACCTTTAGAAAGTGGTTTAAAATTTTGATTATACACCTTCCCCTGTAAAAAGTATGAACAAATTTACACCCTTCAGAATCAAATGCTAGGATATTACCGTTACTAAACTTTCAAGTTTACAATAATTATAAAATGAATCCCGCTCTTAAAATTTTCAATAATGATAAAATTGTCCTCACTTTTTACATGAGAAACTTATTCTCATTTGATCATGTCCCTATATATATGAGAACCAAACCATGTTCTCGTTTCCACCTTAACTGCCACCACGTTTTAAAAAAAAAAAAAAAAGTACATATGATCCACTGATCTTTTCAAATGGACGACTCAGTTCATATTTCTCACATGGGTGTCTGTTCTCGATCACTGGAGTGTTTCCCTATATAGGTATTGGATCATATCATAACAAGTCTTAGGAGAAAACTAAGAACCAATCTCAACATTTGAAAAAATCAGACGAATCATATCAAGTTTAAAAAAATGTTGTGGTATTTTCATAATTGTCACCAAAATACTAAAATATGCACTTCTCATAATTTTTCAGATTTACGCATTTAGGTAATACAAAATGCACACTTATTAATATTAAAAGATTGTACTTGCAAAAGTGTATTGCACTTCGAGTTTGGATTTTAGAGTTTATATTGACTAAATTTTTTGTTTTAAAAGTTTAGGAGTTCACTTTTACAGTTTAGATTTAAAATTTAGCTTTTTCATTGCTTTTAAAAAAATTTATCTAGGTTTGCATATTTAGTTGTTAAAAATAACATATTTAAGTGTTCAAATTTGCAAAGTGAAGTTGACAATAATTACAAAAATATCATAATATTTTTTTAATCTGATATGATCTATCCGATTTTTACAAATGCAAGGCTAAGATTGGTTCTTAATTTTTTTGTAAGAGTATATTCTCATCGGATCATAAGTCTATATATATTAAATTTGATTCAAATAAAACTCATAATGTTTCCACCACTAAATGTACCTAAAAAAACAAAAGAAAAAGAATCTACGTACAACACTACTACATAATGTGTTGTGTTTTTTATTACATGCAATTTGCGATTTATAATCGAATAATGTTAATTAATTAAGTTTAATAAATACGTCTTGAGAGGACATTAATTATTTGATTGTCACCCTTGATCACGAGACAGTACACACTGCTTTATTTCTAATCCCCCTACAGCCAAATGTAGGCATAGGATTAGGGGCACGACAAAATTTAAGAATAATGATACATCACCCACTTTTGTCGTCCAAGAACACAATGAACTATGAAAGGCCAATTCTACCTAAAACTAATTGCTTTTCCTAAGGTGGTGTTTGGGGGAAATATATTAAGGGCTGTCTCATCTGTTTGGAAAAGTTCCAAGAAAGGGACTAGGATTGGTTGGATCTGCTCTCTCATCCGACGGCTAGGGAGCCATCAGCCCTATAATTCATGCATCTAGGGTTTGATCATGGTGGAAACAAAAAGTTTAGCATTAATTATGGCACGAGAATTTGGACCGACGTGAATTTAATTTCGTTTTTGTTTGTCCATTTGTAGAGTATAGTGAATCTTGGAGTGTCCCTAGCTGGATATTGGTTGTGTAGGGAGGAATAAGTATGATACCGACATGGATTTTGGATTTTTTGTACAAATAAAAAAAATATATATATATATTTCACTAACTACACAATATAACAACGCACAAGCTAAGGACATGCGAAATATTAAGATCACAAATTGTACACGTAGTATAATTAGTGAGAATGGAAAATATAATAATGTTTTGTTCTTTTTGTCTCGTTTATCTGTTCAGAAATGTAAAATGAATTTTCATGACGAGTGAAATTTGTAGTTGTTGTTAGGGATGTGTGTGTAATACTTGACAACTGGTACGGGGATGTGCATGTTATAATTTGCAAAGGAAGACTTTGTGTGATGAGTTTGACGATCAAGAATGTATTAGCAAGAATCAAATCCGTGATCATTAGGTAAGAAAGTCATCATGGTCTACTCACTTGGATCAACCACTCTTTTTGGAGCAGTGTTAATATGTAGTTTTTAAATATATAAATTGTATGCATTAACACCGTACCGGATGGGCATGATTTTCCTTACCCATTTTGTACTAGGTTGCTATATTATGTATTATTGATAATAATTTTTAATTATACTTTATGTAACGGTTGGTATCGATGTCAATCGATACTTTATAATTTTTCACATAACACAAAATATATACAATAATAATTTAGCTTGTCACTCTTTTATTAAATGAATTGAAAATTGTCAATTATTTAGTTTACAACATTTTCTTTTTTTACATAATTAATTAAATGGTATTTTTGAAATAACTAAATATTCATTTTACTAATTAACTAATTAATATTCCAAAATTGAATTGAGTATTTAAAAAAATAAATTGTAAATAATTTGAGTTGAAAATGGTTAATTATATAACGATTATTCAAAATTGCAATAATTAATCCATGGACCATTGTAACCTTAGACACAACTCATAAAAAATTGTCCATGATTCAAAAGTACATCAACTCACAATTAAAAAATAATTTAAGAATTCCAAATGATCCAATCCCTCTTCTGATCAAGAGATTCAAAATGGTTATAAGGGACCAACCAAGCATGTCTTCAACAGTAGAGAGGCCCGTGCATGTGGTCCTAAATACTCATATTTTTTATATTATAAAATAATTAGCAATGCAAACCAAACTTACTATTTGTACACCAAACCTGAAGACATTTACATTTATTCTTTTCCTAAAGGCTTCGTAGATAAATAAATAGTGTGATATGTCTCGACCTTAGTTATTCGCATGCACCCTTCATTTAAATTTGAGTTTACATACTACGATAACGAGTTGCCAAACATACTATCAACCTTGTTTTTCTACCTATCCTAAAACGTAACATCGGTGATTGAATAAATCGCAAGATAGGTTTCATCACCCTTAACTGCCCCTATAGTAGCATTTGAACCCGCATACTATAGTAGCCGGCAAAGTATGTTATTATCAATATAATATATCTCTATAGAGATAGAGAGAGATAGGAGAGAGTGGGAAATATCATTTTGATGATGCAATAGAAACAATGGACAAAGAAAGTCGTTTCAAACAGATAAAAACACAGGAGAAGATCACTGCGGCAACTACCTGATCACAAAAATCAACACAACCCATCATGAGATTTCACATAAGGTTTTATATTGAGTATGGAGACCACCTTGAAAACAGAAAACCTATGTACATACAAACACTTCAAACTTCATTAATTATAATAATAACCTTAATATTCCTAATAAACAACAAGAAACATCAACAACAACAACAACAATAGCAATACTAATAATCATGATAATAATAATAATAATAATAATCATAATAGTAATAAATAAGTTTTTAGTAACTCCAGAGGCAGTCAAGCTCCTGTGGATTCTGGTGATCATCAAAAGCCCTTCTTCCCATTTCAAGATTTGAGACCACAGAGGAGATCTCAGTTTCTTGGGACCCACACACGATCTCCTTCTCCGTTTTGAAGCTCCGGTGGCCACAGCCTGCAAGAAGACTCGTCAGAATTGCAGGGTCTTGAATGGGGGAGAATGAATCCGCGGGATTCAGAAAGCTACTGCCATGGGTTTGGACTGCTTGGCTCCATGGGAATACATTCTGTGGGTGTGGGGAAATATCTGCAGTTGAAGAAGACGGTAATGGAGGATTAATATTGCTGAGATAGTTCACCATGTTCATGGATTCTTGCTGCAGGCTCTTGTTCTCAGACGGGATGAGACTGGAGAAGCAGTGCACGTGGCCGGATTCCGGCGGGGTGGTGGTGGTGGAGGAATCTGTTAGCGGCGGCAGAACGGAGGATTTGGTGTCTGGAAAATGGACATTTTTGCCGCAGGAATTCTTGTGGAACACCCTGCAAATCACCCAATCACTCTGCAACAACAAAACAAATGGTTAATTATTAAATTTAACTGAATCTGTCTCCACTGAGACTCAATCTCATGACTGCTCGATTTTATGACCTCCCATATAGGAAAACAGAGCACAAAGTGTTTGGCATGGGCAAGAAATTAAACCTCAATTATTGATGTAAAACAGGGAAAGATTATTCTTTTATGGATTTTAAGTTTTTAACCTGAGCTGCATTGGGGAAGTTGTGGACAGACAATTTGCCTTCAAGTCTGAATTCATGGCAGACCCAATTAGTCTTCTCGCCTTTAGGAGCTCTGCCCTGGTAGAAAACCAGGGTCTTCTTCATTCCGACCAGGCATTTCCCCCGGAAAATCTCCTTGTCTTTTCCGGTGGCCTTCCAGTACCCGGAAGCCGTGGCTCTGTTAGTTCTCATTCCAGTTGGGTACTTCTTATCCCTCACACAGAAAAAATACCATTCCTTTTCCCCAATTCTTGATTTCCCTAAACCAATCAAACCCACAACTCAGAAACCTGGGAAAGGCGAAAACAAAACCAAAATGAAAAAAATGATAGATTTCGAAAGCTTACAAGGTAATTCCCAAGGTTCAACCTTGTTCATATCCACCTCTCCAATGGCGACAGCAGAGAAAGAAGTGTCAAGAGCCTTCTTCGACAAGTAATGAGTGATGAGCTCTTCATCTGTGGGGTGGAAGCGGAATCCAGGTGGCAAATCCATCTGGTTATCGTCTCCGGGCAAGTTTTCCATGGCTAAAAGCAGTGAGTAATCGCAGAGAAAGTGAGAGGCTAAAATGGGGGTTTAGTTTAATTTGCAGAAGAGTATGATAATATGTGTAAGTGAAGGAGCTAGGTAGGATATGTATTATCACCAAAGAGATGAGAGGCTTTAGGCTGGGGAGAAAGCTAATGAAAAGATGGGGAGAAATGGGAAAAGTTGGGGAGAAAAAGAGGGAGAGAAGCCATGGGAAGTGATTGAATGATTGAAGAAAAAAAGCAGTGGGAGGGAGAGAACGCAATAAATACTGGATTTGGGAAGATATAGAAACGTGATTTGTAAGCAACAATGGCTAACAGTTAAGGTGGTTGTTTTTGGCTTTTCTATTCTCATCTCAATTAGCCTACCCTGCTCCAGATCTCTGTAGTTTATCCCCCTTTTATATATGACCAAATATCCCCTCCACCCCCGCCCCCCAGACCCCCTGTTTTATGATACCAGCTTCTTTGTTTTTCTATTTAAGGTTGTTTTGTTTTTCTGTTTTACACATTTGACAAACAGGTACTAAGATGGTGTTTGGTTCGAGGAATGTTTTGTTGTACTGTAATTTCAGAAATTTCACTTAACCTAAGAATATGTAGTAATTGAAGATAAGGATGGACACATTTACTCAAAGAGGTACTAAGAGGGTGTTTGGTATAAAGAATATTATGATATATAATAACATTTTCGAGAATCTAATATAACTCCAAGAGATGGAAGAATGTGATTTATGTGAATGTTAAAAAAAAATGAACTAAAAACAAAATTTAAGAAATTTTATATTTCTTAAGGTGACTTACATTTCCTTGAATCAAATAAGAGAATGTGATATTACAATATTCACATCAGTAGAGCTACGTGGAGATAACCTAAGCCGAACCTCCACCCCCCCCCCCCCCCCCATGATTGTTTGAACACTGAAAATGGTATAGCAACAGACAATGAAACTGTGTTCGGAAGAGTAATTGAATATCACCCTAATAGCTATCCAAATGGCTATTTGAACAAATTGTAATTGAAGCGCTTTACTATTTTAATCATAGAAATTTCAATTCGAGCGATAAGCATAATTGCATAATGAATTAATGAAAAGTGTCCACTCACCTAAGACTAAGAGCAATCTCAAGTCTTAACCATGAAAAACTTTTCGTGGTTTTTTCAGTGCTATATAAGAGAGATAGGGAAGAGGGGTGAGGAAAAAGAAGAGAAAAAAAAAATTTGATATGAAAAAGTAAAATAAATTAATAAATTTACGCGCCAAGCATGTCACGTGTAGTGCACGCACCATGGTGCATGGGCACGACAGTTCCACACACGCACAAATTGCGCAACAACTTTCTCCCATTTCCCTAATCAATGAGTCTTATAAAAATTTTGATTTCGCAAGAGAAAAAAATTTCTAAAAAATCGCACCCTCATCCCAATTTTTTTGTTCAAAAAAAAAACTTCTTCAAGAATCTCTATTGGGTGATGCTCTAATGGGCTTTGGTTACTTTGATTTACTTATATACTATTTTATTGGGTCAGAGTGTAGGATCCTAAGACGAGGAAATTTTGCTTTTTGCGAAAAATAAAGTAATGAAAAGTTGAAGAATTCAAAAATGGAATGTTAGTTTCAACTGTATATACCAGAGCTATCCAACCATGACCTTTAAAAATTATGAAGTTTGTTTTTAATAGATGGTGTACATTCTGCTGATGCAATCAGGTAGGCTGTATGTATTTCCAAATATATCCTTCTTCATCTTTTGTCTTTTTAATAAAAAAAAGAATAAATTTATAACAAATAAGTTATGGTTATAACTAATTGTGTATTTATTACTTTTTAAATATAATATTTAATATGTTGCGTCCGTTAAATTTAATAACACCGCTCACGTTGTTATCATGTATAAAGTAAAACATTCACGAAAATCAGCACAGATGACACATATGTTCATACAATGAATGTAATAAAATTAAATTTAAAATCTTGATTCAAACAAAAAATCATAAATTTGTTGTTCTCATTTCAAGAAGAATAGAGCGAACTGAGAGACCAAGCTATTTATGCTGATTTTTTACAAGATTAATCTAAATTCTACTTGAGTTGTACTCATTGAATTTGACTTGAAACAAAAAAACAAAAACAAAAACAAAAACAAAAAAAAAACAAAAAACAAAAAAAGAAACAAAACAAAACAAAACAAAATTCCTAACCTAAAACTTTTGACTCTGTAATTGCATTAACAATACACTTACCAATCGTCCCAAACTAATAGCTTGTTGTTTGCTGAGTTAATTATAATATGATGTAGTAAAAATTCTTCAAATTTTATTAACTTTAATTAATATATATGTACTAATAGATTTATCTTTACCATAATTTCTTAATCAGTTGCAAAAATTCAAACTAATAATGCATATGTAATAATAAATGATGTCAAATTCACGTGATAAATACAACCAAGATATTATCTGGAAAAATGTACCACCATATAAATAAATAAATAAATAAAATTATCACCACCCTTGAAATCCTTTTGTGTGTTTTTTGTCAAAAAGAAGAAAATAAGATTCTATTAAGGTACCCCACTTTGCTTGACACAAAAAGCTATGGTGATTCAAGCCTATGCAATTTTGCAAACAAGAAGCATTATAGAGGGCCCATGACAGGATGCATAATAAAGCCATAAAGGTATGATTATATATGGAAGCTTTGTGGCTATGGCTATAGGATAGCATGGATATCTAGCAACTTCACTTACAGATGCTAAACTGTCCTAAAGTGCACCAAAAGGATAGCTTTTGCTGTCATCTAGCTTGTTTGTATGTATATGTTCATGGGATGTTTGCAATAGTTAGTTGTTGGTTACACCCGACACATAATATCAAGTTTAGTAAATATTAATATTTACAAGTTTTCGATTCTCGTGAGAGTTGTCTAATGATCTTCTTAGTTTGATCTGGTTAGTTATGGATCGGACAATTTAAACTAATTTATCTCTTTGTGATCCTTTGCCGGCTAGGGCCACAAGACGAGTTTCACCCAAAACACACATCCGAGCCTGGTAGCGGTTACGAGCTTTCTCATAAATTATTAAAGTTTAAGATCACAATTCACAAGGCAAGTTTCATCTAAAGCGCACATTTGGCTAGCGGTTGTAAACTTTCTCATAAATTAAAGTTTAGTAAATATTAATATTTACAATAAGTTTTTTATGATCTCTGTTGCTTGTTTTTTTTTTTTTTTTTAGGGATCTGTTGCTTGTTGATAGTGCTTGAGTTGTCTAACTTAAATTTTTGTAATTTGGCTTCGGTCTTTTATTTTATTTGTTCCTTTAGCCTAGTGATTGTTAATAATAATGACGAAAAAAAAATTTCAAATTCCCAACGTGGTCGGATATGTCATATCTGTCACAAAACCCTAAGTTTACAACTATTTTTCTAGTGATTAATAACAATATTGAGTTTTTCAATGTAATTTCATAATTTAATTTTAATCCTTTTTTACCCCTTTCAATGAGTAGTCAATAATAGCAATGAAAGATTTTTTAAATCTACAAGGTGGCCGGAAAGGTCATTAATGACCGAAAACCTTATATTTTTGTTAGACCACCTTATAATGGTTGAAAATCTAGAATTTTTCAATTGGTATTAACAAAATTAGTTATATAAAAATGTTTATTAGTTAAATAAAGGAAAATTAAAATTTTGATCACTCAATCATACATCATGGGCCGTTTTGATCTCTCCTACTTTTAGAAATTATAAATTAAATGTCACATTAAATTTTATAAAAATGTTAACATTTTTTAGGGTTGGATTGTTAGGAATAAAGAAACGAGGTGCAAAGTCAAGTCACAACACTTATTTTTCTTTCAAATCATTCATTCATTTTGGTGTAATTAATGATTTGTTGAAAATGCAAAACAAAATTACTAAAAATAACAAAGCATGAAGCACAAGTCATGCCTCTTCGGCAATCAATAAGGCAAAGATTATGATCATCTCTAATTGATTTTGCACCAAAGTATGATGTGCTAAAATTTTGATTTCCCCAATATAATTTCGAAGTGTTAGTTGTTAACAATTTTTCTTTTCTTTTCTTTTCTTTTACGTATAGTATTAAAAAAAAAAATTAGTTCGAAGCGCAATTACTGAACACATACACTAAACCTTTGCTTACACACTCGATGCCTGGTCTTTAGTTTCTTTTTAAACTTTATCTCCGTGACTAACTGAGCTGCTCATGCGAGCTTACAAATGTTTTTACGAGGTTTTGCTACAATTGACTTGATGTGCATAACATTATCCTCATTAAACCATTAGAAATTCAAGCCCACCACTAGATCAATTTAAATATAAAAAAAAAGAACTTAACATCAAGGTCCATCATCCATGTAGTATTTTCTTTATATATACATATAGCAAGGGAAACTCTACAATTAATATTGCTAGTTCAATATTGGTGTCTTTTGTATATATCATGTATGACATACATGATATAATAGGTACCATCAGTATTAGGGTAAATCGACATTTTATTTTTTAATAATAATAATAATAATAATAAATTAGACAAATTAAAAGGGATTTTCTTTTGCGAATATAATTAACCAATCATACATAAGACGCGTGTCAACTTCGTTTGTTTGATTCCAATAAATCGCTAATCCTCAGGTAATCACATTGGTTATTTGATTACTTAGTCAACCTTTTGTTAACTAACAAAGGAAACATGTTAATGCACCCATAACTAATCTAAAACCTTTACTTAATTTCAAAAATAGCAATTTATATTTCTAAAAATTCTATAACGTATATAACCCGTTTATAATATATTTTAGATACATTGTATCACCCAAAAAAAAAAAATTATTATTATGCAAGAACTTTTGTATGTAAAGATCAAACTCTAACATTATCATATCATATTTAATTTTATGTTGAATATAATTAAAATGGTCAGTCCAAATTCTTGATTATGATTGAAAGTGCACTAACAATTATTGTATAGAAAACGATTTGGAATAAAGGAGTAGAAAGGCCAAATGGGAAGAGGTGATTGGAGGATATATTGACGAGTATACTTGCGTGCGTTTCATATTTACTTAATTAACGATAAATTAGTGTTCATTGACTGCCAACGTAACATGCCAACACTATCCCCTGATTTTAAGAATATGTTGGGTAAAACTAGGTTAGGTTTATATATATGTTTTTTTCAGGATTTTTTTAATGATGTCGAGAAGACTATGAGAGATATGGAGGACGCATATTTTTCAAGAATAAAATAAAAGAATTGATTATTTTGTAAAGGTATTTGTTCAACAGGATCGTGGGTTAATTTAGGTGATCGAAGAGTAATCAGCTAGGATTCTTTGTTTGACGATTGTATGAGTGTTTGTTAGTCAAGGAGAGCTTCCGTTTGTTCTAACTGATTTTTTTAATGACGGTATATTAATTGGTTAGAGTTAATATCATCTGGGGTCCTCTAAGTATAATGGTTTTGTCACGTTTAGTTCTAACTTTTTAAATTAATCACTCGTGATTCTTAAACTTTCAAATTGTTACCATCTGTGGTCTAAATTAACCACTATGGTCTTTCAACTATCAAAGGACCATGACTGATCAATTTGAAACTTTAGGACTAAACATGGCGAAATCACTATACTCAGAGGACCCTATACGACATTAACTATACCTAAAATAATATAGTGAATAATGAATGTAATTAGATAGACAAAAATGAATGTGTATAGAGCAAAATATGTATTGAGTGATCAAGTTCGGTACAAGTTAAGTGAGCAAAAGATCGATAAAGGCGTTGCAATTATCGCACAGCACGTCAACGTCACGGATGTAATTAGCAATTTATACAAGTCACGAATACAACTGTTTTCCATCCGTGTCACTTGGGCAACTTACCCCGAGTCTTCCACTAGACGCGACGACCACTGTTATTTGCACTATGCTATCCCAAGCACTCTTGTTATCACCTCAACAGGAAGGCTAAGAGCCCGTTTACTAATTAGAGAATTTCTCCTATGGGAAACTGAAGAAATAGAAAATAGAAAACAGATATTCTAATTATCCCATCAACAAACGAGTATTTCAACTGCCAAACAAGGTCAAGAGTTCGAATCCCGACCTTCTTGATTTGAGTCGATCAGCTATGGATAACTTAGGTTGGTTTAACTCCTTATGATACTTTGCTGATCAAAATCACAGGGTAAAATGATTTACCTAATCATAATCTCAAGTAGTGATTGTGGATTTGTCTCGCTATCTCAAGTGAATGAAATAATCAGTTATGGTGGGCTGGTGAGCTAACACTTGAATTTGGTGTGATATATCCGAAGGAAAACAGCTGCAGATTGAGATGAGAAGAGGTCCACTAGAAAAATGATCAAACAAAACAAGACAAGAACATCATAGTCCTGTGCCTTTACTGACGGTCATGTTTTTCGATCATTAAGCTTTATGTTTTCTAGCAAGGCAAAACTCCAAACTAGCATCTATTCGAGATGTTAGCTTGGCTAAGCTAATTTGCATGCATTGCATAATATATGCTCCAATTGAGCTAAGTCAGCTAACCAATAATTAGGTTTGCTCAGCTGGTCTGCACTCCCTTTTGATGATTAATTTAGTAAATTGTGAGATTAAATTTATTTGAGAGGTAAATGTGCAACGAATTTAACTAAGATTATTGATCAAAATTATTCTATTGGTCACCTACTCACCTCCACACATTTAAATTAAATATTGATTACTATTTATGGGATGTTACTTGTTAGGGCCTTGGGCTTGCTGTATGGCCCAATCTAAGGAGCTTATTGGGCCCAAATTCCTAGTTTAAGACCATGAGACTAGTAGTCCAATAGTTATACTATGCATTCCAGTCCACCTGTAAGGTGGACTTGCGTCTATTTACATATTGAGTATTCACAATTCAAACTGTGAACATTCAGTGTATAAATTGTGAACATTCAGTATGTAAATTATATATTTTGTACACGAGTTTACTTTGCGAGGTAGACCTAGGTCCACAGAATAATTTGCCCTTTGTTTAAAATACACAATTTACATATTGAATGTTCACAACTAAATGCTCACAATTTACATACTGAATGTTCAATATGTAAATTGTAAACAGTATGTAAATTGCGATGTAGATCCGGATCCATGGTATAACTTTTGCCTATATGTGGCATCCGCCTAATCTTAATTCTATAACACACACATAACAATGTCATATAGAGGGATGGGTGGGCAATTGAGGAGTATGCTTAATTATAAGCTTTGCAAGCCATGCATTTCACTTGTCTCCCAAACCAAGAAGAGTTTGTCCCTTTTCATAAAATGGCCATTCTGGGAACTAAGTTATGCTTATTCTTCAGCTCAAATTCCCACCAAAACTAAGAATTCAGAATGTAAAAGTTACCATAGCTCTAGAGAACAAAAGTATCTGTTTCTTTTCAAGAAATGTTCCACCACAAGAGGGATAGAACAAGTGCATGCCCAAATCATTCAAGCTGGATTAACTCACAGCCTTTATCTCCTAGGCAAGATCATTGCTTTCTGCGCTATCTCTGAGCAGGGATCAATGGATTATGCTGTCTCCGTTTTTGAGCATGCCGAGAGTTCAGATGGGTTTCTGTGGAATACAATGATCAGAGGGTTTGTGAGGATTTATGAGGTTGAAAGAGCAATTGAATACTACAAGAAAATGCAGGAAAATGGGATGGGGGCAGATAATTTTACATTTTCTTTCTTGTTGAAGCTATGTGGGCAGTTGGGATCCGGCATGTTGGGAAAGCAGCTGCATAGCAGTGTGGTGAAATCTGGGCAGCAAAGCCATGTTTTTGTGTTGAATACTCTGATTCATATGTATGGTATGTTGAAGGATGTTGAGGTTGCTGACCAGCTGTTTGAGGAAATTCCTAAACCAGGATTGGTGGCTTGGAATACCATAATTGACTGTCATATGAGCTGTGGGGAGCATGCTAAGGCCCTACATTTGTTTGAAAGAATGCAGAAATGTGGTGTGGGGTTTGATGAGGCAACACTGGTTGTGACCCTATCAGCTTGTTCAGAAATGGGTGGTTTGGATTATGGGAGATGGCTGCATTTTCTTGTGGATAATAGTAGCCTTAGTAGAACTCTTCAGGTCTGCAATTCGCTAATCGATATGTATGCAAAGTGTGGTGAAGTTGAAGAAGCATACAGGGTATTCGACAAGATGAATGTGAGAAATTTAGTCACATGGAATACAATGATCTTAGGGTATGCAATCCATGGCAATGGAGATGAAGCATTGAAGCTCTTCTCCAGAATGCTGAATGAGAAGCAGTGTTTCCCCAATGATGTTACTTTCTTGGGAGCTCTGTGTGCTTGTAGCCATGGAGGAATGGTAGAAGAAGGGAAGAGGTATTTCCACATTATGATTCATGACTTTCACATTCAGCCAACACTGAAGCACTATGGTTGCATGGTGGATGTTCTTGCCCGAGCTGGATTCGTTCAGGAAGCGTACGATCTGATTACCAGTATGCCGGGGAGATGCAATGATGTGATCTGGAGAACACTGTTGGGTGCTTGCAGGGTTCATGGCAAAGTGGAATTGGCAGAGGAAATCAGAAGTCATCTTCAACAAGATCACAGCAGTGACTATGTTCTTCTTTCTAATGTGTATGCAAGTGCAGGCTTGTGGAACAATTTTATAGAAGCAAGGAAATCAATGAGGGACAGAGGAGTCCAGAAGCCAGCTCCTGGTAATAGTTTGATCAAATTCACACAAGAATGAGGCTGCCATTCTGCACTGTTTTGGCAGAGGCCTAAAGAGTCAAATCCAACACCCGGCCTCTAAAAAATGTAACAGAGCCAAAAAAAATTTGGCAGTATAAGGAAATAAAGTTGCGCATTTACTACAAGCTATAACTTTTAGCGTAATGGTAAGTATTTAATCTAACAAGTGGTATCAGAACCAAAACTATGCAGTTAAGGCTAGCAAATGCTGGGAAGTGAAATTGTTGGACAGAGACAGGTGAAGGGTCAAGTCCAACACCAGGTTGTTAGGGGGATCGTCCTGTAGTAATGCATTCCAATATACATCAAAAAGATTGAGGCTTTATACTGTAACAGGAGATTCATGTCTCAAATTTCAGAAACTGGTTGATTTTATTGGAGATGAACAATGGAGTTACAGAAACTATTGCATACAACTCAATTCCAGAAAGAAAAAACAAAGCACTCTCTGATTTAAGAGTTCTTCTTCTTTTGCTTTTCTTTCCATTCTTTAATTTCAGCATCTATCTTAGCTTGGACACTATCATGGAAGCCCGGGTACGGTTCATAGCCAAAGAAAGATTGAAGAGCCTGCATCAAATCGACAACTCACAGTCAGGAGCTAGTGTAATCAAACCATATCTCGTGTGCTCGAGACAAAATATATATTTACCTCCAACAGGACGAAGAAAGGAGCCATAAGGAACGCCTGTGCGAGATTGTCCAGCAAAGCAGGAGCTCGTTTCTACAACATCGAAAACCAAGATTGGGAGCAAGAAAACATAGACAGAATAGAGGTGACAGAACTACAGAAGTAAAGATTAATGAACTTCAAATCAATACCTCAAACACACCATGACCTATAAACTGTCCTGTCCAGCATATCACCTGAGCTGCAAGAACAAGCTGATCATACACATCCCACAGTTAGCATAACCTTTCCCAAACTCTGAACTATACATTTCTTTTGAAGACCATAAATAAATCAAATTACAACATTTTAACTAACACCATCTCCCAGCAGAAAACACAGAAATTCAGCTCTAGATAATCTAACACCATCATATATCAATGAAATGTAAATACAAAAACCACATTACTCAGGCTTTCGACCACTGAGCTATGCCTCTATGACCTAACTATTTCTAAGTAGTTAGGTCAAAAATTGAGAGGGTCACTGCTATTCCTATCTTGCACGTCCTAAAATTCGGCCAGGACAACCAACAACACCCAACCCTACCAACATTTCATCTAATCTCATCTCAATCAACCAATCAATTAGATTATGGACAAAACATGTTTATAACAAAATGAACAAAACAAAATCTTAGGAAAGGGAAAAGGTTGTCTACCTTCCAAGCACAGGAGAAACCTAGGCGATGAGCAAGGTGGCTGCTAGAGACCCAACAGAAGAAGCAAAGCAGGGCTCCCAAAAACCCAGCTTTCCTGTCCAAACCAATATAGTATATGCCATAAACCATAGCAAACAAGAACCCAAAATTGAACACAAGGACAGTGTGGCAACATAGCTGAACTTTGGAATCGCTGAAAATTGGGGGCGTGAAGTAGAAGAGAACCAGAGAAGTGAAGAAAATGGGCCAAACAAATAACATGTGAATGAAGATATTCACTTTGTTGTTGTGGTATGATCCATAGAAGGCAAAGTGCTTCTCCAAATCGAACAATCCCATTCTCTTCTTCGCTTTCGGGTTCGTCTAAAAGACAGATTAAATGATTATTTTGGGGTGAAAGATCGAATTTTTTTTCTTTTGACTATGGAACTGGGGGCTCTGGGGAATGGGGATTATGAAGAAGGAAGGAGACAACAGACTGAAAAAACCATCTAACAAGAAATCCGCTGTTTTCTTTCACACCATTTACGTTGGTCATATGGTTTCTCGTTGGCATTGTGTTTTAATCCCATTGGATTGGACTATTCAATTTTAATTGATGACAACAAGATAGTCAGATAGATATATCAAAGACGACAAGATATATCAAACTACGTAACCGTGGCATCACGCAAATTCAATAAATTCATTAGTGTTAATCAAAATTTACTTTAAGATTTTGAATGGTTATATACTTATATATAATTTTAAAAATATTTTATTCAATAAGGTTACAAATTGGTTAAATTTGAACCAATCTTGAAGATTTTCTAAGCACATATTATAACCACCTTGAAGAGGACTAGTAGGCTTGGAGCTCAATTTTAGGTGATGGTCACTTCTATATAAGAGCATCTCAAAGACTCAAAGAGTCATGATTTTTTCATAAACTTTGAGGAGGCAAGTAGGAGAAAAAAATATAAAAATTAAAATAAAATTTAAAATTAAATGTTATGGCGTCTATGAGCGTGTGTAGTACACGCACCTGCTTGGCGATGCAAGTGCACCCAATGGCCAATCCCAATGCACATTAGTATGATGATATCCATTATAAAGGTGGGCTCTCTTTTCACTAAGCCCAAAAGCATTCAAACCGAAGCCCACGACACACACTCCCTCTAGCTCTCCTAAAAAGGCTTTTCCATATGGGCTCCCATCATATTCTCAGTGAGAAATATTTTACAAAGGCCCACAATCATAATTCATAAAGCCCATTTAGTTGCCCACTAGTGAGTTTGAATTAGACTAAGAGGGACACTATCCATGGACATTTGATCCTGGTTAGAATGTGAATTAGTTGTCTATTCGAAGATTCTCAATAATTGTGAGTTTTGAAGAGTTTTTTTTAGGTGTGATTAGAAAAGAGAAAATGAAAGAAAAAATAATTACACAGACTAACAAGACCCACCTTCTTCTCCATGCAAGCCTCACATTTTTAGACAAAAAACCACACCTCTTGCAAGAACCTCATTTCTTCTCTCTCCTCACCCTCTATCCTCCACATCATCCTTCTTTCTCAAAAATCTAGCAAAAACTTCAGATGGCCTTAGTTTTTCAGAACCAATTGGTCAAGACTTGCCCAAATTGATTTACCTCATTGGAGTCTTTTGTCATCTAGGACTTCAAGGACAAACAATTTACATATTTTACATTATTTTTTATATCTAACTTGCCCACTATTACATAATAACGAAGTTTAATTAGTGTAATTTTTAAATAGTGACTACAAATTTCGCTCATAAAAAACATCTTAGTAAAAGATCAACAATATACATTTCTACCTATCTCTTATCATTGTGCATATATTTGTTTCCAAAATATAATCTCAAACAAGATATCTTTTGCCAGCATGGAATTTTAATCATCCAATTGTCCTACACTAATTGGGCACCAAAGATTCTACATGGCAAAGATCTTTCAAACAAGATATACCCTTCACTTGCTGTTTTTTTATATTTCTTAATTAAAATTTATTTCCAGGTGGCAATCAGTGGGCCCTCCATGATCTTCCAAAGCCAACAGCAGCAAAGAAATAGATATATGGATATGGCAATCTGAGATAAGGATAAGATCCATCCATTCCCATTGGCCAATCAAGAACTCACCATCCAATCACAGCCGTTGATTCCCAAAAATCTGTCCATGCAACTCAACACTCAACCATGGCCACAACCTTTTCACTCAACTTGAAATGCTACAAATGCATACACAAAACTGACATTTGTATAAGTGAAAAAAACCCATCAGAATTTCTCATCATCATCCCGGTCGGAGAATATGGCCACCGTTACACAAGCCTCCGCCGCCGTTTTCCGGCCATGCGCCTCCAAAACCAGATTCCTTACCGGATCGTCCGGTAAGCTGAACAGGGAAGTCTCTTTCAGGGCGTCTACATCTTCATCCAACGTTTCATTCAAGATTGAAGCCAAGAAAGGTGAATGGCTCCCCGGCTTGCCATCGCCGGCGTATCTCGACGGCAGGTATATATATATACTCTATACACTAATACACCATTCTTTATTTCATCCCTCATTGAAAAAATTATGCCTAAACATTGATTAATAGGCACCCTAGCGCTGACCGGCCGCCTAGATTATCACTATAATTGGTGATCTATGTGGCTGACCAATTAGCTGTGCTTAGGCTGTCTAGTCGCTGACCGCCTAGGCCTTTTAGGTACCAACTAAACCTCTTAGTCACCCGACTAATGTTGACTAGGCATCAATTAATAGGTAGGCGCACTATTGCTGGCTGCCTAAATTATCACTATAATTGGTATTTTAGGCGGCTGACCAGCTCAGCACGACAGCCTAGGCCTTCTAGGTGCCAACTTGACCTTCCAAGCACGCAACTAATTCGCCTAATCAGTCAATTAGTTATTGGTTACCTTCTTTTTTTAATGATTTTTTTAACTATGATTTCATCATAATATAACTTTGAGTTGACTGAAAATGGATGTTTTGAATGGTTTAGTCTTCCCGGAGACAATGGGTTTGACCCGTTGGGACTGGCGGAGGACCCGGAGAACTTGAGGTGGTACGTGCAGGCGGAGCTGGTGAACGGACGGTGGGCGATGTTGGGCGTGGCGGGGATGCTGTTGCCGGAGGTATTCACTCAGATCGGAATCATCAACGTTCCGAAGTGGTACGACGCCGGGAAGGCTGAGTACTTTGCTTCCTCGTCCACGCTGTTCGTCATCGAGTTCATCCTGTTCCACTACGTGGAGATCAGACGGTGGCAAGACATCAAGAACCCTGGCTGCGTCAACCAGGACCCCATCTTCAAGAACTACAGCCTGCCGCCCAACGAGTGCGGCTACCCCGGCGGCATCTTCAACCCACTCAACTTTGCTCCCACCCAAGAAGCCAAAGAGAAAGAGCTCGCAAATGGTACGTAAATCTTGTCCTTCCAACTCATTGCAGCCTATCTTTATTTTCAATAACTAAGGAAAACCCCAACCACTATTCAAGTGTGCACCGAGTTAAGTCTTTAATGGCTTAAGGACCTAAACCCCTAGCTAGGGTAAATTAGCCTAAGTTGTCCCCTGGGGGGCCTAAATCTTTAATGGCTAAGGACCTAAACCCTTGGCTAGTCTAAATCAGCCTAGGTTGTCCCCTGGCAAGCCTAAATCAGCCTAGGTTGCCCCCTGGCGGGCTTAAATTAGTCTAGGTTGTCCCCTGACAGGCTTAAAGCAACCTAGATTGTCCCTTGACGGGCTTAAGTCAGCCTAGGCTGTCTATAGTGACTAGCAAAAACCAAAGCTAATAGGTTGTTTCAACGGGAGGTCTAAGGACTTCAATTAGTCAAGGTTGCCTTGACCGGCTTAAACCAGCTTAGGTTGCCAACCTAAAACTGACTAATAAAAATAAAGAAGGTAAAGAAGGTGGTCGCTCCAGTTGAGAGTCGAGCTTGATTACCAAGTAACAATCTGACTAATTTGATTGGGTTGCCCGTAATGCAGCCTATCTATGACAAATCCGAAGGGAAATGGTCTAACTTGTGGGGTGTGTTTTTGCAGGGAGATTGGCGATGTTGGCGTTTCTTGGATTCATAGTGCAGCACAACGTGACTGGCAAGGGTCCATTCGACAACCTGCTGCAGCATCTGTCAGACCCATGGCACAACACCATTGTGCAAACATTGGGTCAGTGAGGGGCTTAGGTTGATGGAAACCACAGGGAAGATGTTGTTTATGTTGTAACCATGAATAGGGCACTGGTTCTTCAGATCAAGAATTTGAGCTTTTGTGTTGTAAAAGGGACCTTAATGTTTAATGTACAGGAGTACTACATACAACATTTTTATCCACATCTTCCTTCTAAGTTCTAATTCATCCTCCAAGTAGTAGCATTTTTGTGTGTGTTTATTTTCTGTGATATTTTGAACATTTTAATATAAATTGTGTTGGATCTTGGACCTCAAAAGGTTCTAAATTTACAACATTTATTTGCTAAAATATGAAAGATGAAAAATCACAATGACTGCAAAATGGGGTTCTCAGGCTGGGACTCAAGAACTGCCTCCTCCAATTCTTGCATTTCAAGTAGCCTAGAAGAAGGCGAAAATTTCATGTCACACAAAAGCTCGGCTTCTTCCAGCTCCATTGATCTCACGGAAAAATGGCAGTTGACTGCATTGATGGTCCGGTTGATGAATTGTGACCGGGATAAGTAGTCCTTCATGCGGCATATGAAGTCCAAATGGTCTCTTGCCTGAATACAGAAAGGGCGAGAGAGAATGAGAGATCTCAACTAACTTGAGACTTAAATTGCAGATTTAGGCACACAAAGTGAAATGGTAGACTGGTTCAATTGCTATTTGCTACCATCATTAGGCGGAGTTATAAAGCATGTAATAAAAATAACTGAACACGGGTGGTCTCTTAAGCGACATAACATGGTTCTAGTGAATCCGAAGTTTTTGGTAGTATAAAATAAGGATCTATATATAATAGCAAACCTGTCTGTAATCAGGGGCCTTCTTTGGAAGACTCAGATATGCCATGTTAGAGACCTCGAAGTCCCATAGAAAAGATGTATGATGGATCCACCGGTTCTTTGTTATAGACTGAGCATTTCCACCAAACTTGTGGTCGCCAAATACATAATCTGAAAACATTTACATAAATACATGGCATGATTATGGCTACCTTGTACAACACAACTACTTAGGTTGCATTAAAGTAGAATATAGTTTCAATGATATGAAGTCACGAGAAAAAATTTCCCCCATCTAACTAAAAAAAGGCAAAAAATTTCGATATGCAAGAGAAATTGAGCATGCCAATGAAGGTTGAATCACTGTCATGCTTCATTTGTATCCCGTTTATTATCCAAGGAAAGAACTTCATTAACCAAGAAAATCACGAACAAAACATAAAAAATATAAAGCCCTATCATAATGCATTTATCAAATATATTCTTCACAGGGTCCTCAGTGCTCACTCACACAAATAGACTAACATGTAGCCAATGAACAAAAGCTAGCGAGGGAGGTTTTACACCAAACATTTGAGAAACAAGTGAAATATGCGAAAAGGAATTATGATCTAAAAGCGAAAGGAGCTTAGAATGAACCTACCATTTTCACGAAGGTAGAAATCCCCAACTCCTTGGAACACCTTACTGTATAATAAGCTGCTCCATGACATGATAGGTCGGGGATACGGTTGTACGTTGGGAACATCATCCTTATTGCATATAAAAGTTGCAAATATTGTCCCATGATCAACTATTACAGTACCTCCACCAGTAAACCTTTTGATAACCGGTATCTTGTCTCGTAAAACAGAATTGATTTCAAGAAGTTCAGTAGGATTGCTGTAAAAAAGAAATCTTTGATGAAAACATACAGAAAACACTTGCAAAAAAGCAGTCAAATTTGCAATGCCAATAGTAATTAGCTAAAGGTAAAAGCTTTGGAACTCTATCATCCTTCATCTAGAGACAAGTCCATGACATATTGACATTACAATTATCAAATATTTCAGCAACCATTCAACCTACATTTCATCCTCATAAATTTAGCAAACCCAAGATTGAATCCACTTAAAAAAATGTTCTTTTGGCAGTCAATCATCAATAACTTCCTCTAAGATTTTGCAGTTCAAATCATCCATACACACAATCTCATAATTTTGAACGCAATCAATTGCTAGCATTTACTAATCAGCTTACCCAGAGATACCCATAACAACGGTGGGTGTGTCTGTTCCGTCATTAATGATACACCAATTATGGGATGAAGTTCGTAGCAGGCGTTCTTCCAGATGCAGTTGCTGCAAAATGGGCACTCCTTTTAGCTTCACAAGATTCAGCAGCGGAAGAGCAGCATTCCTAGATTGGCCCAAACTCATCGGAATCGCGTGGCCGGTAAATCGGCAAAAAAATTAATTCGAATGGAAGAAGGTTGAATTGGGGCTGCTCTTGTTTAGGTTTCCCCAATTGGGCAAAGAAATTCTTGAGCTTTACTATAATTCTCAGTCGCAAGCTCTATGTCTGCCTATAGCGAAGAAAATTCATCTGGAGCAGAAGTTTGGAGTTGCGTTCAAGAACGTAAATAATTTGGTGGAAATTGAGCCGCCTAGAGAGGTATAGATTGGAATCTTGAATGACTAGTTGACCACAAATAACCTTTGACTGATAATCTCGTTTATTCAGTTAATACCAATATAGTCCTAGAGAGTAGTTTTATTCCATTTAGGATTTTGTATGTTTTTTGAATACTACTAACTCTATTAGAATGCAGTATCTGTTCATAACTACTTTCTCAACCTATTGAAGTACAGGAGTCAGTATTGACTCCTCCCGTACAAAGGGAAGGGTTTGATGCCACTGGACTACAAGGTCCTTGGCATTTAGGATTTTGTATGTTTAATTTAGTTCTTGATTTTGATGATTTTATTTAATTTCGTCCTCAGTTAAAATTTTGGCTTTATAATTTTTCGTGAAAATTGTAATCTTTCGAGTTTTTTTTTTCTTCAATTGCACAATAATCACTTAATTTGAACATTCCTAAACTGATATATGGTTTAAATACTAAGACATCAACGAGCTATGGGCTAATTGCAACCCCTTATCTTTTGGTTAATCGTTGCCTTAGTTTGTCCATATGACTAAGATCATTGAAAACACACTCTTAGGCTCATTTAGAAGTGTTGCATCCATTTCCTTAGCTTCATATTTGGCTCCAATGACTCCAAAGGTATCCAAAATGGGTTCAAAGACAGACAAAAACACAAAGAGTGGACAAAAATAAGACTTTTGAAAAATGTGTACAAAAAAAAAAGGAAAACGAGTTTGGGACATGCCTATGGGG
Source organism: Ipomoea triloba (assembly GCF_003576645.1). NCBI lineage: Eukaryota > Viridiplantae > Streptophyta > Magnoliopsida > Solanales > Convolvulaceae > Ipomoea > Ipomoea triloba. The sequence goes on from NC_044921.1 coordinate 26,298,836, forward strand.
TCAGAAACGGATGTTCCAACGTAGTATGAATTTATTATTTTTTTTCTTCAAAATGCTGAGTCCAAAAACAAGTCCGACTTACGTCTGATCTAAAAATAAAAATAAAAAATGGTCGTCGGGCAACTAAACGTAGTATGACTTCTTCTTCTTCTTTTTTTTTTTTTTTTGGAAATACTATACTTAGGTCAAACGCAAGTCCGACTTACGTTGATCTAAAAATAAAAATAAAAAATGGTCGCCGGGCAACCAACACTCGGCGGCCTTTTTTTTTTTTTTTTAATAATTTTATAGATTAGACGCAAGCTAAGTCTGATTTGCGTATGATGTATCAAGTCGGACTTGCGTTTGATCTCATTATTTCGAAAAAAAAAAAAAAGAAAAGGTGAAGTCGTACTACTTTGGAACATGCGTTTCCGATGCCATATATATGTTCCAAACTCGTTTTTCCTTTTTTTTTGTACACGTTTTTCAAAATTTTTATTTTTGTCCATTCTTTATGTTTTTGTCCAGTTTGTGATCAATACAATTGTGTGCACACAGAATAATGATTGCAATTATTCAAACTTTAAAATTTGAATTTGATGAGGTTGGGTTTTTGTATTGAAGTTAAGGCTAGTAGGACTTGTATAACATTTGTTTAAAACGAATTAAATTTATTAAACTATATTTGAAATTTGTTCAAATTGGATATATAGTCAAATTTGATTAAATAACCCTGGAATTGAGTTGACACATTGAACAAAATTAAAATAAATCACAAATTATTCAACTTTTAATTTATATACACGTACACCATAAACAAAATAAACATACTAGAATAGAATATATTATTAAATGAGGACAATATATAATTGTCTCCACTAATTACTCTCTATTAAACAAGAGATCTTAATAAAACATCTAAACTCAACTGGATTAGTTGTATCCGTGTGATGCGAATACTAATGCCAGACCTCAAAATATTATATAGGCCGGAGTAGAGGTTCTTCAATTCATACAATCGAATAGTGACGACTAGCCGAACTTCATTGTCACCACACACACATAGGCCGGAGTAAAAGTTCTCCCATTCATACGGTCGAATAGTGGCGACGAGCCGGGCTTCATTGTCAACACACACACACACACACACACACACACACACACACACACACACACACACACACACACACACACACACACACACACACACACACACACACACTGGTTTCTCATATTTCAAGATTCCAGCTCGAGTTTTTGGAATTTATTTTTCCGGGCTGGTATTTCTTGCTTCAAGCCATCTTTTCTGCGAGTAAGAAAGCTTGTGATGCTTTCAGTGATGAAGGGAGTTGTGTGAGGAGGAATGTGTAGAAGTAATGATGGGAAGATTGATGATTTTCGGGGAGGTTAAGGAGAAGGTGGGGAGGTCGGACGAGTTTTGCATTTGTTTGAGGAGAGTGAGCCGAGTGTGGCGGAGATTAAGGAAGCTTTCGACGTGTTTGATGAGAATGGCGATGGGTTCATAGACGAAAAGGAGGTGGAGAGGATCCTATGCAGAATGGGTTTCTCGGAGGTTTCGCAGGAGGATTGTAGGAAGATGATCATGGCTTATGATGACAACAAAGATGGGAAGATTGATTTTCGTGAGTTCTTGAAGCTAATGGAGCACAGTTTTGGATAGCTTAGCTTAGCTTGATTGCTCCGTGTGTGTGTGTGTGTGTGTGTGTGTGTGTGTGTGTGTNCACACACACACACACACACACACACACACACACACACACACACACACACACACACACACACACACACACACACACACACACACACACACACACACACACACACACACACACACACACACACACACACACACACACACACACACACACACACACACACACACACACACACACACACACACACACACACACACACACACACACACACACACACACACACACACACACACACACACACACACACACACACACACACACACACACACACACACACACACACACACACACACACACACACACACACACACACACACACACACACACACACACACACACACACACACACACACACACACACACACACACACACACACACACACACACACACACACACACACACACACACACACACACACACACACACACACACACACACACACACACACACACACACACACACACACACACACACACACACACACACACACACACACACACACACACACACACACACACACACACACACACACACACACACACACACACACACACACACACACACACACACACACACACACACACACACACACACACACACACACACACACACACACACGGAGCAATCAAGCTAAGCTAAGCTATCCAAAACTGTGCTCCATTAGCTTCAAGAACTCACGAAAATCAATCTTCCCATCTTTGTTGTCATCATAAGCCATGATCATCTTCCTACAATCCTCCTGCGAAACCTCCGAGAAACCCATTCTGCATAGGATCCTCTCCACCTCCTTTTCGTCTATGAACCCATCGCCATTCTCATCAAACACGTCGAAAGCTTCCTTAATCTCCGCCACACTCGGCTCACTCTCCTCAAACAAATGCAAAACCTCGTCCGACCTCCCCACCTTCTCCTTAACCTCCCCGAAAATCATCAATCTTCCCATCATTACTTCTACACATTCCTCCTCACACAACTCCCCTTCATCACTGAAAGCATCACAAGCTTTCTTACTCGCAGAAAAGATGGCTTGAAGCAAGAAAATACCAGCCCGGAAAAATAAATTCCAAAAACTCGAGCTGGAATCTTGAAATATGAGAAACCAGATGAGAATCACACTGGGTACAATAACCTTGTAAAAATCAGTCGCTGCCCAGTTCCCTGGGGCAACCGTGAAGAAAATAATCTCGTCCATGAATTGAATCATGTTTGTGTTTCACTTTGTTGGTTGGTCTTACGTAAAACTAACGAAGAGATTCTATTAATGAATGAATGTATGTGGAGTGTGGACGGACTGTCTGGTGTTGGAAGAAAGCCGGGATGCGACATATATAGTAGTGGGATTTGGATGAAGTCATCAATATATTAGTCTTCATGGAAATTGCGGTGAAAATTCATTGAAAGATCTGCAAAGTTTAGGAAATATAAAGACGAAAGTGATATGAATGTGTACTTTCTTCTTTATTGATTTGTGCAGACCGAGAATGTCGACATGAAAACTTCTTGGTAATTCTTGTATGTCCGCCTCCTCACCAATCTCCCTAGTGGGGCGGCACCGCAACATAGACATGTTTGTACTCTATTACTCAATAATATAATTATGCGAAAAAACAAAATTAATATATAATAAAGTTGTTAAAAGTAATCTAATTTTAAAAACTAGAATGCAATTTATAATATAATATTGGAAATTCATATATTAGGAGATATTGTGAAGTTTTTGTGTTGATCAAACTTCTTTTTTTGAGGTGTGGGTTGTATTTGTATATTGTATATAATTAATAAAAATTAAAAATAGTATAATTATTAGCTCATCAAAAGTGTTGACGTGCTACAAACTACAAAGAATTGCTTGTGATTGGGTTTGAAGTTTGAATTGGGACTTAGTAGTTGGAAACCTTCTGTCACTTAATTGGTAAGTTATTGATTTGGTTGCCAAATTCACGAGTTTTTTTTTAATAAGGAAAAAATAGGGCTGTTAACGAACCGAACATAAACGAACGGAGGCTGTTCGTGTTCGTTTGTTAAGGATTTTGGGGTGTTCGTATTCGTGTTCGTTTGTTAAGGTTTTTGAAAATCCTGTTCGTGTTCGTTTGTTAAGCGTTCATTAGTGTTCGTTAACGTTCGCGAACATGTTCACGAACGTGTTCGTTAACGTTAACGAACACGTTCACGAATGTGTTCGCAAACGTTAACAAACACGTTCACAAACATGTTCATTTACGTTCATGAACACGTTCGTGAACACTTAATAACCAAACACTTGTACATGTTCATGAACACAATTTGTTTGCGAACAATAAATAATCTGCATTCACATCTTCACGAACAATTTTATATATATATATAAACATGTTCGCGAACATTAATTAACGAATACTAAACGAGCTTGTTCGCCAACACTACTAAACGAACACAAACGAGCTTGTTCACGAACACTACTAAACGAACACAAACGAGCTTGTTCGCGAACACTTAGCAAACGAGCTTACCACTGTTCATACTCTGTTCGTTTATTAACCGAGCTCTAAATTTTGTTTGTTAATGTTCATTTACCTTAATAAACGAACATAAACGAACGCTTACCGAGCTCAAACACGAGTAGTTTGTCGAAAGCTCTGTTCGCTAACAGCCTTAGAAAAAAACAAGTAATTGAAGGAACAAACTAAATAATTTTGTTCCCTCTCTCAAAAGGTTGAATCCCCAACTTCAAAGATCCCATGATCTGGTCCGACGAAGAATGGCTAGACATTTGCGCACACGAAACGCCCCTCATCCTTGTGTCCAACTAAGCTACCCATACAGACATGGTCAGATCACTTTAATGTAATTATTCGTGTGTCAAAAATAAGTTTGATTTTGTTAGGAGGAGTATTAAGGACTTGCATCCAGAGATTGGTAAACACAATTATTTTAAGTTTGACTTCATTTGTGGAGTGCTTATTGATTTTCTTGGTTTGAACTGATCAACTATGAATAACCTATAGCAATCTATTTAAAATTTTTTGTTGGTTAGGATCATAATGCGGACTTTATCCACCAGTACATGTGTAGTCATCCATTTGGATTAATAAATAATGGAGCGTGCCCCTCGGAGTCTTTCCTCGTGCTTCTTGTTTCCCAAATAGTTGGAACATAGTGACACAGTCTGCAGGTTGGCAATAGCTATTGAGTTTACACAACCATAATATATACCAATTTTCAACCCAAAAGCTATTCAATTATATGAGAAGATTCTACGAACCTCATCATATATTTGTTAGCTCGCTTCAAGTCTTTATACATTGAACAAATACTGTGACATTATTTTATTTTTATACCTTAGATTGACTTTTAATAGATAAATTCCATTTTATAATATTTTATGGAGTAATTGATAAGATTGAAGACAATTTGCAAAGCGCAGCTTGCATGGGAAGGAAATAAGATTTGCTTATACTTTACTACTTTAGGTTAATTCATGTCCAATTGTGTTGTTTCAAGATCTTTAAAGACTTTTATAATATTAATAATTCATCAGTTAAGTTGTGACCCAATTGCATATTCTTACATTTTTGTGACTGTACAATGTTAACATGCTACTACATTGTTACCCAATAATTATATTATAGAGCCGAGTCTATATTGGAAGGTGGATCAGTGTGTATTTACATATTAAATGTGTACATTCAATATGTAAATTGTATATTTTAGACTCAGGTAAGGTGGACCCGAGACCAGTGAAAAATTTGCCCATTGCTACCTCTTAAGAGTCAAACATACGAAATTTGACCCAAAACCATTCGAAAGGATGAGGCCCGGCAAAGAAGCTAAGAGGAGGAACAGAAACGCCACCACACCAACGAGAGCCCGACCCGATAGCCCATCCGGATCAACCCATCGTCGCCGGCTCTCTCCTACGCCGGCGGCAGGCTCTCTTATCGACCGCGAGATCGTTACAGAAGAGCTGTCTCTGTTCGAGAACCTCCAAATTTCATCCGAATTTGAAGCTCCGAACCCGAGGAGCTTCCCATACAGTGTGAAGCAACAGTGCTGGGATAAAGCCGAGAAGGTCAAGGGCCGTGACCCGGACCGCTGGCGTCGAGACGCCTTGGGCAACACTGTTTTCAGGAAGCTGGTCGGCTGCCCCGGCTGTCTCTGCCATGATTATGACCATATCATTCCTTACTCTAAGGTACCATCAACTGCATTATGTTATTGGGCTCCATTTATTCTTTTTTCTATGAGATATGGTTTTAAAGTTTTGATTTTTTTCTGTGGGTTTGTACTCATTTTATGTTATTGTATTACAATCTCTGTGTTCAGTGCTATTTAAGGTCGTAAAGAAGTGAGTTCTTTTATGTTATGGTGTTCTTATTTTGCCTTCTGGATAAAGCTTGAGTACCATGTACTTCAATTGGGGAGAGTGGTTTGAATTTGTTCATTGGTTGAGCTTTGTAGATTCATATAATTAAATGGCATCTTTAAATTTTAGGTTCATATTATTGTCATTTGCCAAACTCCAAACTAAAAATACTTAGCTTGGTGTCTTTAGCAAAGAGATGAAGAAAGGAATCTGATGTGCACTGTCCCTATCAACAAAAACAGTTCATGTGATCTGATATTATGTCTTTCTGAGGCTTTATTGGGATTTTGGGCTATAGGGAAGAGGCTTCACAAATGCCTTTAGCACTATAAAGACAGTAAACTAGAGGATTATGATTTTTAAGGCTTCAAGAATAAGATAGATATGCTAGCCCGAGGGTATTATGAGTTATGACTGATTAGTGTTAAGAAGAATACACGGAATGATGAAATATAATCCATTTAAGCAACCCCAATTAGTTGCAACTAAAGTTTAGTTGAGTTGTGAACACAGTCTATGAAGAAAATGCCTTTAGTCAAGAAATTTTTATGTGAAACTTGATTCAAAGATGCAGCCAGGTCTAGATCCTTATTGTATTACTTGATAATTTGATATAGGATTATCCATGGCAAGACTTTGAGGTTTCTATCCGAACTAGGATAGAGAAACTTTGTGAGATTAGTATAATTATTTTTAAATGAACATATTTTGGTTGTGACAACTGTAAGAGGTTTATGACAGATGATTTAAGATTTCATAAAATACACGACCTAATAGTTCTTGCTTATTCTTAAAGTTTGTGTTTCTTGTACTCCTGCCCTCTTTTAATTGAGTGAAACAAACAAAATCACTACTTAGTTATGGGTTGTGTCCTGATGACTAAAAAACATCCAGAAGTTCTGCTCTAGAACGATTTAAATTGGGTTCAGTGTTTTGTAACTGTTGCAGGGAGGAAAAAGCACGTTGGAAAATTGCCAGGTTTTACAGGTATACCCTTGTTATTATCTAATGTGATTTGTGAATATGCTTAGTAGCATACTCACGGTTGGCTAACTACTGACTCCCCACTTGAAAAACGAGAATTGTATGACCCCTGTGGTCGTTTCTCATTATTTACTTCTTAAGAAGATTATTTCCCCCCTTAATAATTCTTAGTCCATGCCAATCATAAACACTTTCTACCCCTCGCCTCGTTTTCCTCCTTCCACTATGATATATCATCAAGGTTCTTTTTAGTTTTATATATCTATGTGCGCACATTATGTACAAATTCAAATTTTGTTTCTGAATATCCATTCTAAGTTAAACAACAAATTGTTCATTCTATGCTGCTCTCTTGCTTCAGGCTAGAGTGAATCGGTCTAAGGGAAACCGAACAGAAATATCTAAAGCCGAACTAATTCAAAAAAGCTCTTACTGCCGAGTTTCAGGTAGTCCCAGCTTTGTGCCCAACGTTTTACCATTACTATTTGTATTGCTAGGTTGACGTTTTCCTTGACTCAGGTCGTGACATGGACCTTCTCGAATTGACATCATATGGCAATGTCAAACGTGGGCAAGATTCCGGGGGATGTAACATTCAATGATTTACTATTAACCAACAAACTTATAACGTAAATTCTATCTTGTACTCATTGTTGTCATGATGATGTGATTGAGAGAGGATTTGAGTCTGTTATCTTCCTCAATTTGTCGAATTTACCTTATTATGGGAATTGCCTTCCACATTTTCATGCTGATTTGACTCCTTAATCTGCTGAGAGTAACTTATGGGAATTGATTTCCTTATTTTGGTGCTGATTTATGGGTAACTGTTGCCAGTCAATTGTATTTCTTATATTAAGTTTGAACCCACTCTTAAACCCCTCACCGCCCCTACATGGAGATGGGTGAAGGAGGTAAATTGCGGGATGTGCTTCAACTAACCTACAGGCTCCCAAATACCAAGAACATTTAGCTCTATTGTAACATTGAAATGGCACAATCAAATTAAACAATTACAAAAAATCAAATATACTGTAGATTACAATCAAATTAAACAATTACAAAAAATCAAATATACTGTAGATTACAAATTATGCCAATCTTTTCATGTAATCTTTATCAAATATGAGCATTTGCTGCTCTCTCTGTGTCCATTTTCAGCACTTGAAGGATAGCATGTTTAGTGGGGAGACCAGCAGCACTTGAAGGATAGCATGTTTAGTGGGGAGACCAGCAGCACTCTGGTATTGAATATTTCCATGAAATCAGAATGTGACAAGTAGCAGGCAACATTGTTTGGTTCATCACACTCAACTTGCAAAGTGTGTATCCATCTTTTTGTACCCATTTTGACTTTTTATACTTTCCATCATTTCTTCCACTTAGAGTTACAAAAGTCCATGCCAAGGGCCAACTTTTTGCTACATTCCTATTTCCTAATAGGTTCCATCGTCTTGGGTTCACGGGACAATTGTCTAGTGAATAGGATGTTACACTTAAGACTCACTTTTGATAGTAGAGTGGAGGTTTGAACCCCACCACAAACTATCTATAGTTGGGCTCGCCACGGCCCAAGTTGGACTGTGGTTGGGCTTGGGCTTCTTGTGTCCAGTCAGATATAAGCTGGGCAAGTTTGATTTACCTCCTCATGAACGTAAAGGGTGGGTTCATGGGGATACCTTGATTCCATTCTGCAAAAAGAACTATTGGTGATTGACTTCCAATAGTTGGAAAGATATGGAAGGAAATATATGAATTTAATGGGCTAAAGTGTCAAGGGGATTGCATGTGTATAAAAAAAGTAAAAAAAAAATTGGTTTCCATATTGACTTAGAGTGACATGATTGCCTTCACCAAAAAGAGAAAACAGAACTTTACAAAAGTTAAAAAATCAAAAATTTCTTTTCCTGTAGTGATAAGAGTAGTGGTGCAGTGCCCATTATAAATGTGTATAAAGTGATTGCCACTATCAAACATTCTTTTTAAGCAAGCTAGAAGTCTCATCAATTGATCAAACTGGGAGAGGAAGAAGAACACTGTGCTGTAGCTATGGCTGCCACTTCATCTTCATCATCTCTTCATCTGATACTCATCTTCTTGTGCTTTTCTCACCTTCTGATTCCCATGGCTGCAGCCATCCCACTTACAAGTAATCCTCAATCTATTAGTCTTTTTTTTTTTTTTTTTGAAAACATCTATTAGTCCTTTGATTGTTCTTAATGAATTCTCAGATGACTGATCATGGATATGATTCTGATTTGTATAGGAAGCAGAAATCTGCAGACTCAAGAATATGAAGAACCTAGTTATACCCACAAGGTACCTCTCATCACTCTAATGTTTCTTCAATCCTTAAAATCTTTCTTGTAATTGATCTCTTGTTTTGGTGATATGTCCCATAATAAGTCATAGACAACAAAAAGTTGATTAGTTTAAACTTTGGGTTTAATCTCAATTATGGTAACTAAGACTTTTTATCTCGCAAACTTATTTCTTGTCAACCATGTGTCTAGAAAGAACCAGGAATCCTAGTCGTGTACCTATTTTATACATGATCTCATTCTCTGATCTAAAGAGAATCAGGATCTTAAGTTGACACTTTGTGTCGTGATATTTTGAAATGTCTAATCTGATTCAATATTTTTGATATGAAAATGGATAGGGAAAGATGATGATGGTGATGAGAAGGATGGATGTTGAGCTGAATGATTATCCTGGTTCTGGGGCTAATCATCGCCACACGCCATGGGTACCACCAGCAAGAGCCTGCCTTGACTGCTAATTAGTGGTTGTCTTATGATGCATGCACAATTAATGTGGATTCTATGATAATCATCCATCCACTAGTTAGTTTCTTATTCATATGTGGGTTTTATATTCAATACAATATATTTTCTTTTTTTGTAATATCATACATTATGAATGTAAAGGGGCAAATTGGTATATTGGAATATCGTAGGTCATTATTAGTAAGTCCAGGTATTCTGTAAACTCTTCGTAATGATGAGTTATGTGCTCTGAGACAAAGAATTGTGAGCAAATAGTGTTGTTCGGTTTATGAAATGTTTCTTTCGTTGGTCTAGAAAGTAATTCGGTATTAGAGGCTAGTAAGCCAACTAGAAGCTGATTTGCAATATAATGTTGTAAATGAAAGCATGGTTTATGGAAGGCAATCCAAAGTTTGTTTCATACATTATAATGGCTTTGTTTTGTTTTGTTTTCTTAATTTTTCTTATTTTTACTTTTTTAGTAATAAAATTTTTTAATCTTTTTATTAAAATTTTAGTCAATTGTGAAATATATCATAAAATTGCTTTTCACTAGTGGTTTGTGTTGGTGGGCAATTGCCATTTGCCAACCCCAAAATAGTGTAAATATCTAAGGGCAATTTGGATATTGAATGGAGTGTAGAAGTGGATTGTGAGGTGGTATGCATTTTCCTATTTGTGCTAGACTTTGGTGTCCCCTTAAGCACATTTGAGGGCTAAGAATTGCCTTGTTTATAAATCATTTAATGTAGGAACTAAAGTTGAAATTGAGAATAATCCAATTGAGTCTTAATTGTGTGTTATTGATTTCGAACCTCTGATTTCGTATTTAAACAATCCAAATCATTTATATTTGAACTAATGTCTTTTGGTGCATGTTCTCAACTCCTCGTTTTAGTCAAGGAATTACAGTAGTTATACAAAGTTCTATCAACCCGCCACTTTTATATGGACTAGATTAGATGTGGGTTTCTAACATTTCAATCCAAATTTTCACACATGCCTATTTTTGAAATCTATTGGGCCCAAAAGCCCAACTACAAAGTTCAACGACCTGCCACTAGTATGTGGGCTTCCATTGGGCCTATTGGATACGCCCCAAGAGCTCAACCACCCATTGTTTTGGCGTAACCGTCGTAACGCATGCGTATTAAATCACGGGGGAAAGGATGTCAACATCATATAGCTTAGTAATCCTAGCCGTCAAACCAATCAGCGAAACTGACGGCCCACGTTTTTCGCCTCATTGTCGAAGAATCTTGATTCTTTGAGAGTAGATTCGCCAACCGTACGCTTTGACCTAACTAACCGATCGCTCGCCAGTGGATTTAAGCGAGGCCATTCGACGGAGAAACTCATAAAGCGCTGTGTCTGAGCTCTCGAACAAATTCACCTCATTTTACTCACCAACTCCTTCTGCTCAGCTCCATTAACATCTCTCAGGAAGGTAAACTTCTTCAATTTCGCTTTTCCATTTCACTTTTCTGCTTCTTTGCACACGTTTAATTCCGTGCTTCGGCCTCATACGTTCTTCTCCCGGTAAATGTTGCAGAATTTCAGCTCTGTTCATTTTTTTGTTTTGTTTTGATTAGTTTTAGATCTGGAGGTTTTATCGTGAAACTGTATGGTTTGTTCTTCATTTTTGGAATTTGATTTGAATGGAATGTGGTTGATTTGATGCGGATAAGCGTGCTTTCCATTTCCTTTAAGTTTTGGATTTAATTTTAGCTGTTTATGCTCTTAGCTGAATCGTATATCTTTAGTTCCTTCGTAATGGCAATTTCTGCTAAAAAATATATAGTTGCCGCTTGTTTTGGTATACGATTTGAACTTGTATGATAGTGTTGCCGTTTTGGTCCACGCTGCAACCATGCGATCTGTGGTCCTGAGTAATCACTGAATTGGTATGAATGTTAAGATTAGTTGGAAATTTAGCGTCGTGCCTATTGCCTACTTGCTGTGAATTTAGAAGTAGCTTGTAATTTTAGAATGAAGAATGAACAAAAGAAGTTGAAATTGATTTCTCCTTGCAGGGTGAGAAATGGCAGCAACATCGACTACTACTCTATCTTTTGGGTCAACTACGTCTGCTAGGCCCAAGGGTAGTTCAATTTCACAATCTAAGGCCTTAAATTTGAAGTTCAACTCTAGGGTCTGCCTTGGGAGCTTCAATGGCCTTAAGGCAGAGGCATCTGTGAGGTGGGAATCAGCCTCATCATTTTTTGGGAGGGAAAGCACTTTAGCTCTTCAACAATCCTTCACTCCAAGGGCCCAAAAGGAAAGCCATAGATCACTGAACTGTGTTCAACCTCAGGCATCATACAAAGTGGCTGTTCTTGGGGCTGGTGGAGGCATAGGGCAGCCACTAGCTCTTCTGATCAAGATGTCACCACTTGTTTCAGCTTTGCATCTTTATGATATAGCAAATGTTAAGGGAGTTGCAGCAGATCTTAGCCACTGCAACACTCCCTCCCAGGTGTTAGATTTCACTGGAGCTTCTGAATTAGCCAACTGTTTGAAAGATGTCAACGTGGTTGTCATACCTGCTGGTGTTCCGAGGAAGCCAGGCATGACACGTGATGACCTGTTCAATATAAACGCCAACATTGTGAAGACCTTGGTTGAGGCTGTTGCTGATAACTGCCCTGATGCCTTCATCCACATTATCAGTAATCCTGTCAACTCTACAGTCCCAATTGCTGCAGAAGTTCTGAAGCAAAAGGGAGTGTATGATCCCAAGAAACTATTTGGTGTTACCACCCTTGATGTTGTCAGAGCAAACACATTTGTTGCTCAGAAGAAAGACCTCAGGCTCATTGACGTAGACGTTCCTGTTGTTGGAGGCCATGCTGGAATTACCATTTTGCCATTGCTGTCAAAAACAAAGCCATCAACCTCTTTCACTGATGAAGAAGTTCAGGAGCTGACTGTGAGGATCCAAAATGCAGGGACAGAAGTTGTCGAGGCAAAGGCCGGTGCAGGCTCTGCTACACTCTCCATGGCCTATGCAGCAGCAAGATTTGTTGAGTCCTCCCTCCGTGCTCTAGACGGAGACAGTGATGTGTACGAGTGTGCTTTCGTCCAGTCCGATCTCACAGAGCTTCCATTCTTCGCATCAAGAATCAAACTAGGAAGGAATGGCGTCGAGGCATTGATCCCATCTGATCTTCAAGGACTGACTGAGTATGAACAACAAGCCTTGGAAGCCCTAAAGCCAGAGCTGAAGTCCAGCATTGAGAAGGGAATTGGTTTTGTCCAGAAACAGCCAGTGGCTGCTTAGAATTCACTATAGCCCTCGAGTATCCATGGAATAAGAAAAATTGCGGGATTGCATCAGCACTTTCAGTTTTGTAGGAGAAGACGAAGACAAACGCATTTCTTGTGCTGGAAATGCAGATTGCCGAGAGATGATATACTAATGTTGTACAATAATTATATCCTCCTCATATAAACCTGTTTTGGCACTCTCATATGTGTTTCTTTTTTCTGAACTGAACTATCATATATGCTTCTTTTGATTTTGCTCCTTTTCTACTCTTATTTTTAGACTAAATTAGTACTGCCAGAAATCTGAAGCTTCATAGATAGAAAATACCATCCAACATCACAGAAATCAAGTCATTACACCAAAAAAAAAAGTTGTCTTCACTACAAATCATGGATTATATATATATTGCATCACATCTAATCTTCTAAGGCTGTTGAACTAAGAAGGATTGTTGGATTTCCAAGAGCCTTCGTTTTTTGTAATTAGCCTTGAAACAAGCTTGCCTTAACCTTTTGGTTGTGTCTTCAAGCTCCACATCTGGAATTTCTTCCACCTGCTTCTTCTCCCTCTCCAGCAATTCTATAGCCTCTCTAGCCATCACCACACCTTCACTGTTTCCAATTTTCTACCACAACAAAGCTTATAATTTAACACCACATAAGAGAAAATTATGCAGTTAATGATATATGGGTAAAGTACCTGAACATTGTTGATTAAGGTTTGAAGACTGTTCAACTTCCGGTGAGGCCACCGGCGGATTCCCAACATCCGGCATCTCTTCTTCAACTGAGTTAAGCCGACGTTGAGCTCCTTTGCTGCTTGATTTATGGGCATGTAGAAGTAGTTGGAGATGGTTTTTTTGGACAACATTAGTGCACTTTTGCACCCACCACCACCATTATCATCTTTCTTCCCTCCATTATCATCATGGCTTGAATTTGCAGTCCCAAGACTCCCCACAAAGTGATGATTCTGATATGTTTGAATCTGCCCATCACCAATACTAAGACCACAACTCACCCATTCATTCCCAGCACCACCATTATCATCTCCTGCATTATTGAAATAACACAACATTTTTAGACATATATTCTTTTTGCTACTCAATTAAACCTTATATCAAGAAACTGCATGCATGCGCTCTTCCAAATACATACAATGCATTTACTTCTTCATTTACAGGTCTCAAATTCAAAATCCCATTTCAAGAAAATTAAACCAAATTTACCTTGAGTTGTTAAGGTTAGTACTTCAGGTTCCATATCCAACGTTGACAGCAACGGATCATTCAAAAACATTTCCATCAGAGATGAAGAGTCACAAGAGTTATCTTCTATGCAGAAATCACTGAACTGAGGATCCCAGCCATTGTCTTCCAAGTACAACCTGATTTTAGAAACAAAATCATTTTATCAATAAAATTCCTCAATAAATCAAAGAGAGAGAAAAAAAAATGACCATCCAGTATATGTATATTATGAACGCATGCATTCACATAACCTGAAATGGCCACCATTAGATTGAGGAGGAGGAGGTGGAATGGGAAAAGAGAAGACATTGTTTTCAGAATGGGTTCCCATATTTGAAAAAGACATTATCATAGAATTGAATGAAGTTGAAGATGGAAGGGGATAATAGTGTTGTTGTTGGAGTGTAGTAATGGGTTTGTGTCTGCAGGTAATGCATGGGACTGTGTATATATATTGGGATGGAGAAGATAAACCACTTGAGAACTGAAAGTGGAAATGATTAATGTGAATGTAATTATGGAAACTTATTACGTTAAAAATCGTGAGCCGCCGTCTCAATCTGCATTGGGTTCCTCGTGCATGCATGTATATATAATCATATCATATAAATGCATGTGTGTTACGGTGTGTATATATAGGCATGTGGTGAAATTGTAATCATAAAATATGTTATTATATTGTAATTTTGAACAAATTTTGACATGTGTTTTTTATTATTCTATTTGAAATTGAACATATTGAATCAAATCATGGCTGTGTCAACTTGAGAATTGTGTATCATTTGGTGGAGATATATAGAACAATAAAAGCTAATTTATAGCAAAAACAAAGTTGCATTCAATGATAAATTCGATCGAGATTCGACTAGACAAAAAAAAGTGCACAATGGTAATAATAATTCATGGCTACGTGAACTTATAGATATTAGGGAGTATAAAATTTTCTTCTGCAAATGATATGCCCTTCATGTCCAGGGAAAGAGCAGACCATTCAGTTTCTGAACCTTCCTCTGCCACGACCACGACCACGGCCACCCCATCTTCCTCCTCTGCCACCATGCTCGCCCCTATTCATGTCGTGTTTTATTGGCATGTTCTCCGGGAGGGGAAGTATGTTGTCCACGCACTTCCTGAAGCTAAAATCATCCAAAGAACCGTCTTCCCCCGTGATGAAGAAGCAGCGACTTTTGAACTTTGGGTGGAACCGAACTTGAAATCCACCGACTCCTTTGCCTATCTTCTTCTCCGGCTCTGGATGGCCCTTGTTTAGCAACTCCAACAACACAAGGTGTTCATACTGCAACCAATATTTCATACACATACATAAGTCGTGAGACTAACATCAAAGTGTTAAAACAAAAGCAATCTTGTAGTCCTTTTCCAATCATTCACTCCAAAACAAGCACTAACACTTCAAATCGTTCAATCCTGCGTATATAGATATACTTCCCTCCTCACCACAGGGTAGCAAATTCACAGAAAGGTTCTTCTTAGTTCTTTACACAGTCACATAAGGTAACAATTTTAAGGATCATCAGTTCATTTACTAAATTACTTTAAAAGATGAATGAAAGACATTCTCATAAACATACAAGGGAGACCATTATTCCATACAGACCAAATTATGTTGCAATTTGATTCCTTTCCTTTTAATTAGGATTATTATTAGAACACAGTTACTCACAACATATCAAATCACATGTGCTAGCAAACAGCCTAAAGATCAAATCTTTTAGCATCTTGAAAGACAATAGTCTGATTATTAGTAGCCTTTACATGAACTAGATGAACACTAAAAAGATACCGGCATTTATCACAATCTCTGCAAATAATCCGATTAATCATGTTCCTTTGATAAACAGCAATGAGAAATCAGTATACTATTTAACTTTTTAAAAAATTGAAATTTTTCCTACCTTATTGACATTGAGATTGGGAGACCAGGAATGAAGAAGCTTATAGAAATAATCAAACATCTCAACCGATGATCCGAATGTCTTCGGACCCAAGGTGACTGGACCCGATTCATCCTCTTTCTTCTCTCCTTCCTTATCACCTTCTTTTTTCTCAAAAGCTTCAACTTTTTGCTCTTCCTCGGGATTCTGGACCTTCGTCTTCTTCGAGGCATCACCGTTGTCATCATTATCCGGCTCATCGCCCTCCTCCCTAGGCCGCTTCGCGGCGCCGCCGTTCTCAGCCGCCAAGTCCTCTGCAGAGTTCGTTTCGACATCCATGTTCTCGGATGAGGCTTTCTCTGAAACTGTTTCGGGGACTTCGGGTGTCTGCTCCGCCATAGATGTTCTGTACAGAGCAAAAATCAGTTACTACGCTTGCTGGTGATTACTAGTAGGAACCCAAAAACCCTAATTTTGGGTTTCGTTTGTACATTTTAATCTTAAAATTTTGATGTGGGCCTATTCGGCTACGTAATGGGCTGCCCCATGCATTTGTTGGGCCGTTCAATTTTCTAAATATTATTGAGTGCAGAAAGCAAAAAATCTTTCACCCCAAGGCCCAGTAGTTATATTATAGATCCGGATTGACTTTGCTAGGTGAACATTCAATATGTAAATTATGTATTTTAAACATATATCCATCTTGTAAGGTAAATTCAAGTTCACATAATAATTTGTGATTTGAAAAATTATTGTGTGGATCATGATTTACACTGTTTCTCCTTTAATATTGATTACTTGTATAGCATACACCATGCCCTTGCTCTTAGAACATCATGATTTGATAATGTCCCCAAAAAGGCACTAACCCTTTCAACAGACACCCCACCGCATTCATTCCCAACTCATTCAACTACCTTGTCATCATAGTCTAGAGTCTAGAAACCTCCAAAATAAAATGATAACAAGTTACCAACAATAATAATAATCTAGGGGGGCTAGGGACAAAATTATTATAAATAAAAATAAAATTTATGAAATCAAAGCAGATAGTATATCTTTGTTTGTAATAAGTATTTTTTTTTAAAAAAATTGTCTTCCTTTATTTTTTCTTTTATAATAAATATTTGTCGCTATCATCTGAAAATATATACAATATAAATTATATTTCTAAAAACATAATAAGTCTCAATCAAGGTTATATCCTTGATTTATGTCCTTTTTGGATGCTAATAAATGTGTACAATTTACTTTAAATGTTGTACACTCCAATGTTATTAGACAAAATTGTCCCTACTACATTCTTGTTATACAAAACTAACCTTACACCGTTACTTTTAACTCCATCATTATTACTATACACCTATATCTATCATATCTTTTTCCTATTCTTTTTTTTTTTGAAAAGATCTTTTTCCTATTCTTTAATTGTCATTTTATTAAAATTATTATAAAATTAATTTAATGGTTGATTATATTTTAATTAAATTTATATGAATGGTAAATCATATGTGTGTGTATAAAATACATATATTATTTGTGTATATATAATTTGAATTATACATTTTAATTATTTGTATTTATTAATATTTTAATATTAGGCATAAGTTTTCGCGCATCGCGCGTACAAAATACTAGTATGTATAATAATATGCAATCACAATAAGAATACATTCATTAGACCAGTAAACTCCGTGTGGATTAAACAATTTGAAGGTCAACATCTAGAAGAAGTAGTCAAAGGAATATGATCATGCATGATACAAACCTCCTTGTTGACATGGTAGTAGGGGTGTAATTTCTTTGAAGGAGTCTAATGCATTTGCCAACCCTAACGCCGTTTAATTTGGTGATGTTTATTTGACGGGGCCGTGGACTGTATATGGCATAGGCTTAGTCATATATTTTGACTTTGACTTCGAAAATGGTTTTATCAAAAATTTGGTCTTGTAACATTATATTTGGAATGATCATAAAGATATTATTGAGCTACAAACTACTTGATTTTAATGAAATTATTAAGCAGATTAATTACCTTTACAAACTCATCTTTAGACGAGTGACGTTTGTTATGGATTATATTATTGAGGTGTAATATGAATACTTATCGAACGCGTTATACAAATAAATATTATGTACAAAGTAATCTATTACAAATGTCATTGACAACTTTAATATATTTAGAAGTGTAATCGTGTGTCTAATTATAGAGATAACATGATGAATACGGAACTATGGATTATTTTTAGTGGATGTAATATCGTGTAATATTACATATTTAAAAAAAATAAAAATACTCCATAATATATTTATACAATGGATTCATGGGATAATCTGCGAAAGCCCCCATTTTGTGTGACCAAAACTAGAAGACAAAATTGGAGAAATGACAGGAGTTGGGGTGACGTAGGCGGTTAACTCAGGTCGGTGAGACGGTGGCTAACGCCGTAGCACAGGCCAGCGACCTCAAACGGCGTTTAGAGAAATTCAGAGAGAACGCATTTATTAATATTTTTTATTTTTTATTTTTATTTTTCCTCATATGGATATTGTTTTTCTATTCTATAAATAATAAAGATCGATAAAATCCAGGAAGCTGCGTACTGTATTGCAAATCAATTTCAAAGCAGGGCAAAAGCAAGGGAGTTGTTACGACTTTTCTTCTCAGGAAAAAAAAAACATAAAGGGGGCTAAGACTTCAGACTCGTTCATATTCAATTGCTCATCTTCTAATCAGCTGCTGATCAAGAATCGCGTTTTTCTGGTAAATTCAGCTACCCATTGCGTTTGCTTTAATCAATTTATCGAGAGCTCTTTTTTAGGTCTCTGGGCTTTGTTTTCTTCTATGGTTTTGGTGAAAATTCTTTGATTTTGAGATATTTTGATATATGTGTAATTTATGCTTCAAAATATCATATTTTTGCTTATTTGATCCTTGAAAATTGATTGTTTTTGAGCTTTACTGTAAATTTATAGTCTTGGGGTTGTCCGATGATGTTTGGTGCTGATGTGAATAGGAAGTGAGGAAGGAGATAAGTAAAATTGAAGAAAACATGAAGCTTTTGTTGTTTAGGGTTTATAGTAGCAGTTTGGTATTGTTGTTACAGGGTTCCAAATTAAGAATTCCTTGTGATTTGTCCGTTGAACACTGAAACATATAGCAAAGGAACATTTTTTTTTCTGTATAAATAAAAATCTATCTATATTGTTTGTAATAACATCGGGTTTCTGGTGAATTTAGTGAACTTTGATAACGAAGTAATGGGAGACCACGTGGTGCTGTCCAATGACCGGCTCATTACTCCTGAATCAGTTAAAATACTGCAAAGCTCCGAGGCTCCAGGACCTTCAGGCAGCAGTTCTTGCTCTCACAAGGATGATCCATCTGCATTGGCTATTGATATTATGGATGATGAAGTAGGGGGTGCAGGTGAAGAAGAGCCATTACTTCAGACTGTGGAATGCCGCATTTGCCAGGACGAAGACATTGCCAATAATTTGGAGGTCCCTTGTGCTTGCAGTGGCAGCTTGAAGGTATATTGTTTGGTTTTTCTACTTTTTCTGTCTGTGATACTTCCATAGAAATGCTACTGTTTGACACTTTTGTTTGCCTATGACTCTATGAGTGGCGTTGTGTTGAGTTTGTATGTGCACTGTTTCTTCCACAATAACCCGTAAAACATTTCTGGTAATTTCTGCGTTGGAGTGAATACATTTGTAATTGATGGAAACTTTTCATTAATGCCTTCTGTATTCAGTGCTACTACTCGAAGTTCATATGCTCCACAATCCACATGATACATACTCCTGATTCTTATATGAGAATAGATATGCAAATAGTTTATACTAGATTTCAAGTGGCATATTCATTTTTAAGTACACAATATTTGTTGTGAAGTGGTTGTGATCTTGACATGAGATAGTTGCACAGTTGTTATATCTTGTGATTATAGGTGTGCTTCGGGCACTGAAAACTTAAGCTGAAAATAACTTTAAGACTGTAACCTGTAGCTAACCTTTTTTTTTGTTCTTTTTTCCTTTCTTAAATCCAGTTTGCTCACAGGAAGTGTGTCCAAAGATGGTGCGATGAGAAAGGGGATATAATTTGCGAGATTTGTCATCAGGTTAATTGCTGCTTCTCCTTTAATTGCATATGTCACAATGGGTTATGCTTTTGAGTTACAACACTAAATAGTTATGTTGCCATATGAATTATGAATGCTAACCAATATGAGTCATTCTGACATCAAAGAATTTCTTCGTGTTGTGCAGCCTTACCAACCCGGCTATACTGCTCCTCCGCGTCCATCTGAAGATACTTCTATTGATATTGGGTAAGTTTCTTTTTTCCCCTTACAACATACATTTAGGATCTTGAATTTCCAATACACTTGATATGCTAATATTATTTCGTCCTTCAATATATTTTTCCTTAAAACTCCATTGTTATGTGCTTATGTTTGCAGTTCGGCCTGGACTATTGCTGGAAATCAGCTCAACTTACATGACCCCAGACTTTTGGCGATGGTTGCAGCAGAGAGACATCTTCTTGAGGCTGACTATGATGACTATTCTGATTCAAGTGCTAGTGGAGCTGCATTTTGTCGCTCAGTTACTTTCCTTGTAAGCAATTTCAACCTTTTTCATAACAAGCCATATATATCATCACACACACTGTTACTTGAAATCTGGTCTTCAAAGATAAGTTGCTATGGTTGTGGGTCTCATAAAGTTTTTTCCTTTCATACCGTTTTATGAGCTCTAAATGTTCTTTACTAACCATTCAAAAAGAAACATTCTGTAATGATATGTTTTTATTTTCCTCATGTCTCTGAATAGTGCTTGTTGGTTTGTGGCAGTTAATGGCTCTTCTACTTCTGAAGCACGCTCTGAGCATTGGAAACGGTGATGGAGATGATGATGATGTTTCTGCTATTTTCTCCGTAAGTCCGATCATTACATGATGTGCCTTAGTATATATTTTGTTTTGCCTTGTCAAGAAATTAATTTTACGGTTGGTGTTTGGCAGCTTTTCTTGCTTCGAGCAGCTGCTTTTCTTATTCCGTGCTACATTATGGCTTGGTTCATCAGTATATTACAGCGACGAAGGCAAAGACAGGTAAGACTTTATAGGCAATGACTGCAAGTAATCTCGAATGAAGGCTTGTTCTACATGTGATTACTCGGTGCTTATATATTTGGGATTTGAGACTAGATATGCTTGTCTTTCTTGCTTTTAATATTTGTCGTTTAAATTTAATCGAAGCAGGAGGCTGCAGCGCTGGCAGCAGCGGAAGTTGCGTTCATGCTGCAGGCCGGGCAGCACAGAGGCTTACACGTCGCAATAGCACCACGACCTGCACCAGCCCCGGGGGCTTCAGTGACCACAGCAGAGGTGCCAACTATTCATACCGAGCAAGTATAAATGTTCCTTTGCTGCCTCGTTACGCCTTTTATGCACCGGGATCGTAGTGTTAATAACCAGAAGGCCGACCGTTTCGTCGTCAACTTTGATGCTCAGGTGACTCCTTGCTGCAGAGGATTGGCTGGTTGAGCGTTGTATTAGAACAAAAAAAAATCATTTTTTTCTTCTTTTAATTTCAGAAGGCCAATACTTGGCAATTGGCATTCAGCTATCATGAGAACTTTTATGTTCAACTCCATTTCTACTAACTGTCTATGTATAAGCAAAATGGTATGTGACCCTTGGTGGTTTTTTGTAATTGAATTTCACTTTGGACCAGTTTTATATGTATATACTAAAGACCCCCACATACCAAAGTTTTCAAAAACAGGCTCCAGTCAAGCTGGTCGGACAGTTGGCTTGGTAACCATAAAATTCTAAGTTAAACTCTTGTGAGAGTTGTTTATTGGTCTTCTTGATTTGAGCCAGTCAACTATGACAATTTAGGTTGGTTTACCTCTCGTTGGTTCTTTGTCAGTTAGAATCACAAAGTGGATTTCACCAAAAATGCACATTCAAGTAGTAGCTATGAGTTATATTGTGTACTAATAATATATAACATATGGTCACACTATGTACTAGTGTTGATATCATACACTATTGTATGAGAAACATAATATCGAATATTCTCTTGATATTTAAAAATAAAGTTAAAAATTTGAAGGGAGAGGTTGGGGAGAGCCCAAGCCAAAGAAAGGGATAAAGAAAATGGCATAAGCACAAGAAAGCAAGAGAGTGATTTTGGGTGCATGGAGAGAAGAGCTTGGAAGAGTCTAAAGTGGAGTTAGAATCTTAAAGCAGGCTATAATGGAGTTTCTTTTGAAGAGGGTCTCTATTCCTCACATTGCCCAATATCTCTGCTTTATCTGGCTTTCTTGCAACTGTATCAATCTAATCTTTGCCTTCTCACATTTTCATTTATTTTATAAACCAAATTATATTTGAAAGCATGAAACAACTATACAATGTGATTTTCGAATTCAGAATAATGGTTTAACGACATAAATTTGTGACTGTAAGTAAGAGATCAGATAAAAGTTCGGTTCATGGGCTATCTTTGTTTGAGGGTAGGTGTTGTCGAATTTTCGGATAATGTGATGACATGGCAGACTAGTGAGGAAAGGGGATCCAACATAATGGATTGGTCCAAAAGGGGAAGGCATATGATAGGGACATGGGGAACCAAACTAAAGATTCTTGGCTTCCCGGGAATGGTGTTCCAACTTGCCTTTTATTCAAACCTGTCTGAGTCTTGTAAAACAGCCTTAAATTGCTTCTATGGCAGGCTTATGATTGGGGTGAATCTCAAAACTTGTCTGGATGGTGTTTTGGGACCCCATTTTCCCTTCTGCTTTATGTGTCTTTATTAGTGTTTCTCAAATCCCATAAAAAGATGGAACACAAGCTTAAATGCACAGGCAATTGCTACAGATCAAACAGACATTGTCTCCACATATAAACCATTCCACTTCACTTCACTTGTGCTCCTCTCATCATTCATCTGTTTCTTCTTCTTCTCTGCATTGCAGAATTGAGGCTAAAAATGGGGTGCCTTTCTTGTAGGGTGATGATCATTTTGGCTCTGTCAATCGCGTTTTTCGTTTCTTTTCAACTCGACAAGGCTTCTGCTCTCTCGAGTATGGATCTTGCTCTCAGAGGCTCTCGGGTTTTGCAGGCGGTGGCCATGCAGGATCTGCATAATGCACAGATGAATGCTGCAGAAGCACCTTCAAGGACACTTGATCCTAACCAATCAGACAAGAGAACAGTGAGAAAAGGCTCTGATCCCATCCATAACAGATGCTGACTTTTTTTGGGCTTAATTATAAGGTTCTTGTTATAGGTTTGATGAGAATTTAATTATAAGAATTTGTTTCTTGGTTCGATGATGAAGGGATACTGCTCTTTCTTGAGCTGAAAGTTTTGCACAAGCTAGCAACAACAAACACCTTCTTATTTATTGTGTAAAGTTGATTGATTAAATATACTTTAGCAGCATTAGCACATTCATGCATTATGAAACAAAGATTCACCTGTCTCTAACCTTTCTCTGTTACCTGCAAACCTCAATCTGCTTCTGTTTCACAAATCCTAGGAAGGATTTCATGTTCTTTCCCAGCTTAGTTCAATGTAATTCCAAGCTTGGTACATGCTAATGTACTAAGATTGTCTGTCATTTTGTCAAGTAGGAAAGAACATTTTGCAAGTTTTGTTTGGATTCCATATCCCCATCCCTCATCAGATGTAATCCCTTTCTTGCACAAACTATAATGTATGGATTCTTTGCACATCAACATCCTCACCTCTTCAGCTAAAACCAAAAGATAACAATCATAGGGGCAACCCCAGCCAAGTTCGGCTTCCAGTGGGAGCGGCCTATTGGCCTTCTGGTCTAAGCAGGTCAGCTATACACAACTTAGGCTGGTTTACCTCCTTGTGGTCCTTTGCTGGCTAGGGTAGGCCTTCTTGTCCAAGTAGGTAAGCTATGCGTAACTTAGGCTGGTTTACCTCCTTGTGGTCCTTTGTTGGCTAGGGTCATAAGGCGGGATTTACCTGCCATAAGTTTTGTCAAGAACCAAAATTGGTAAAGTTGGCACTGTAACTACCCCCCACCACTTCTGCTCTTAAAATCAGTGAAGAAGCAGCTACTTATGATAACTGTTATATGCTCTTTTACCATAGTAAATATCCAGTAATTAATCACTAATCAGCATATGAAAGGGGAGTAAAAACAAACTCATCAGCTACAGACAATGATGTTCTACTTTTCACTCACTGCTGAATGTAAGGTAAAATGGAATCAATCATTCATGGTGAGCTCAAGAAACCAAATTAAAGTTACCCACCCTTAGCTTCCATTCATTTCTGGTGATAAGGAGAGAATTTTAAACCCAGATTGCAGGACAAGTTCAAAATCCCATCTTTTTGCATACATTTGTTTCAAGATTTATGCCAATCAATATAGTGAACTCATTTCATTTCAGAATATGGTATACAACATAACAAAGGCACAACAAAGCAGCTCTATCTTGGGCATTACAAATTTTCTTGCCCAGAGGAGCCAACAGTAGAGTACACTTTGAGTAAACAAATGGAGGCCATAGAAGTAATTAATGGCCTATTAAAGCATAAGTGGAACAAATTATAGCACTGGGCAATTGGAAATGTGATTAATTAATGTAGTAATAATTAGATATAATGGTGGTGTAATTAGGCATAGCTCAAGGGCATTTTGGTCCTCCTTCCTTGGTCTTCCAGTTGTTGTAGCAGGGGCAAACCCCCTTGTTGCCATAGAAACCAGGGGGAACACACAGGCACTTGTTGCAGCACTTTTGGCAGAAAAACATGCATGGCTTGTGGTACTGTGTCTTGCTGCATCTCCTTGTGCATTGTGGTAGGCACTCTGCCAATAAATTCCAACAAAATTCCCAATCAATTCTTTATCCAAAAGAAAATTTCTAAAGTGCCTATCAGCGCCTTTTAAACCGAATACAATCACATATTAGCTAGGTTGTACCAGGTACTGTCAAAACCAGAGTGACTGAACTTGGGACAACCCAGCAAAGCTAGTCAGACTGTTGACTTGATAATCACAAGATTTCAAGCTCGATTCTCAGTTAGAGCTGGTTTGAGCCAGTTAGCTATAAGCTGAGCAACTTAAGCTGGTTTACGTCTTTGTGGTCTTTTATCGATTAGGGTTATAAGGTAGGGTTTACCACATTACCAAGAGTGAAAGATGAGTCTATGTAAGAGGCAGAAAACTTACGAGAGGGCCTTAGGCTTCCAGGACCATAGCGAGACTGGAACAACAACAAAAAACCAGTTTTTAGGATCACAAAAGACAAAGAAACAACCTAAACAACAGGAGGAGAAACACAAGAAACTTACTGCATCAAGGTGGTACTGAGCATTGGAAGCCATAACAATGGCAGAAAGCATGGAGAAGGCAATGAGGGCCAGTAGAAGGACTGAAACAAGCTTAGCCATTGCTATTAATATGTTAGCTTACTAATACAGTACAATGCACAGTTAAGCCTAAGCTTTCTACTTATTGTGCAGGTGAAATTTAAAGCAAATATGGCTCTCTTCTTCTCAGCAGATCATGAGTTGTTTACTACACACTGAGAGGATGGATTGCTTGATGAGAAGACTTCTATGGAGTTGGACTATTTATACACCTCTTTGGGACTCAAAATGATTTAAATAATATGAAGTAAAAAAATTATTATTTGATGGAGTTTTTAAAACATATAAAAAAAGGGAAAATTGCGATTTTAGTCCTTTAGTTATACATAAATTGTAGACTCAGTACATAAATTATTACCCTATAAAAAAATTATAAATTTTATTATAACAATATTGTTACTTGTTAGCATATTTTGGCATTATTGCATGTTAGCTCTATATATATCACTAACGTCACTAGAGGTGATCATGAGGCACTTTAAAATCGAACTAGTTCTAAATTAACTTAGGGTTAGTTCAGTCTAATATTTCATGCTCGGACCAAGATTGTGAACCCAATAGAGGGTTACACCCAATCCCGTAATATTGTGTAGTGACAAGGGCTCATCAAGCCCATAATTGATTCAATCTTGAACCCTTAACCGGCACAAACTTGCATGACCTAGACTCAAAGGAACCATGTAAATCAATATTTAAAACGACTTTACTTGAGAAGATTACTAATTTTGTTTTAAATTTTTAATGTAAAGTAGTAACAATAATGTAGTTCAAAATTCAAATACATAAATTAAATTCAAAAAAATCTTGTAACCTCCTAAATACTTTGCTTGCACCATACCCATTTAATTTGTTTATTTGTCTTATAAGCTTGCTAGATTTGATCTGGTTGTAGTTTGGACCTCTCTTAGCTTTCCCATACTATTATATTACCCCATAGGAACACTAGTGCATGTGCCCATGCTATACTGCTTTTTTTTTTCCTACTTTTCTTTTTCTTTTTTAATCTCTCATTCCCTTTTTCAAAGAAAACCAGCTTGAAAAAATGAGTGATTGAATGAGTGTAGAATATATAATTATTGTATTAAAATGTTATAGTTTAATTTTTGTTAGCACACTCTCGGTTGAGTAGATAGTACGTACAAGATCTTCCTAATAAAATTTATCTCTTCTGTGTAATTTATAAACTATTACACAAGAGCGGAACATTTATCCTCAAATAGTGGATGCAAGTTTTCTCGCTACCCAAAAAAAAAAAAAAAACAGTATTGCTTCTATAAATTTACTTTATTTTCTTGGATTCTTTATTTAGTAGCAAGTCATTAAAACCATTAAAACCTATATTTGGTTCAAATGCATTTATAAATAAAATAAAAATAAAAAGATGAATGCCGGTGCATTTATAAGAGATTTCTGGTCCATGATGGTTAAGAGCCCAGCTAAGAACCTATGAAACATTAAATAAAATAATGTCTCTCCAAAGAAGTGACAATACAAGTTGGTAGAGTATTTTTCTTACCAAGATATTAAACACATAAAATAAAATAAAGAATGTAAATCAAAAAAAATGAAACATAACAAAATCGCTCCAATACACTAAAAAAAGAAACGTAGTTACGTTGAGCTGTCGGTAGGAATTTAACCACGAACAAGTCATGTTAATGTTGTTCAAGTTGGGTGTTTTCATCTAGTTTACATATAAATTTGTTTTATCGAGCTAACTTTATCAAATATATTCGGGCTAACTTTACCAAATATATTTAATGTGTAAATAATATATGTTTTAAAACTTTAAGTTGGGTAGATTGGATAGTAGTTGCATTCAACTGGTGCAATAAGTTTTGTCATTCTTCCCACCAGCATATCACATGCTTCTGTAATCATATCAGCAATTGGACAGAGGCACTGAAAACTCAGTGAAGAGCACATGGATTCAAAGTGATCCTTGCCAGCCCAGAACAAGATAATGTGAAACATAAAGGCATATAACATAGATCTCATCCAATGGCTGCTATAAAATAAGGGAAAATAGTGTACCAAAAGAGATGAATAAGTGTGGGTCGAGATAATTTTCGTACTAGAAGATCATGAGTTTGCTTCTTGTCACATCTGTTCGGTTAATCCCATCACACAGCTTCTTACTAATGTGATATACATCTCTTATTCTCTTGTGTGCACATTCTTGAATAGTGAATGTGAGTCTCGTCATAAAAAAATAATAATAATAAGCTATGGGAGATAGAATAGTGACTCTAAATTATTGTTTAATTACTATAGCTAAGCACCTCAAATAACATTATCATTAACTGATATACTTGTCGAATTAGATTAATTATAGATCTTGTGGTCTAGTGTCACCCGGTGTCCCAGTTTACACTCCGCATGGAGGCTGGGAGTGGGTTCGAGCGTCAGTGGAGGCAAACTGTTGACTCAATTACTAAACTGTGATGGATGATGGCTGTTGACTCAATAACTAAACTGTGATGGATGATGGGAGTGGGTTCGAGCCTCAGTGGAGTCAATTATTGACTCAATTACTAAATTGTAACAAGTCAGTAGTACTAAAAAAAAAAGATTAATTATGTTTTTTTTTCAATTAATTCCTCTTATAGTTTTATATAAATGATTGTTTTATTTATTGTTATTAAAACGCACAATTAAATATATAGTTTCAAACCAATATATATAAAGAAAACATGTGCATATGCATGTGTATATAACTATATATACATACACATTTATGCATTATTGCATTTCTCATAGTTAATCATTAAGTGAAAGACTATTTCTTGTTTTATTTTATTTGTGAATTATTTGATGGAGTTCATTATAAAAGTTGACCATATTGGATAGTTTTCTACTAAAAAAAAAAAAAAAGAAGAAGAAGGAGGCCCAGCAAGATCTAAACATTACTCATAAAGTGGTTAAGGCCCAGATATAAATCCATTGAAGCAAACTGGGCCGGGCCCAAGAGTTTACATCAAAGTTTATGCTGTCAGGATATCCTGGGCCAAGAAACTCTTCCATAGAAGTAACAATTTGTATGATTATATTTTAATTAGAGTTAGTTTCATTTTTTTATCGTTCTTCTAGATTTACAGGCGTCATTTCATTTTTAGTTTTTTTTTTAAAATATCTTCTTTACGATAGCATGATCATTTTTGGTCCTTTATTAACAAAATCATTTAAATTTCTTTAAATACAATGACATTTCGATCTTCAAATAGGAATTTTTTCAAAAAAAAAAAGTAAAAAAAAAAAAGGGCCAACTCATCCACTTTGTAACCTTAATTGAGTTGGCAGGGGAGCTAGCTTGCTTGATAGCTATGCATAAAATTCTTAGTTCAATTTTTTGTAAGAATTGTTGAATCTTAACATGCTTTTCAGTGACTTATTTTATTCAATTATAAATTATAGGTGATTCTCAAATATCAAAAACAACAACAATAATAATGGAATGATGCATACAAAGTAAATTGATAGTGACAAGCACGTTTGGTTTATTTAATAATAATGATTTGTCACTCCACACTAATTCAGATTACAGTATTGGAATATATCAAAAGGGCGCCCATCATCACTTGCCCTCTTCAATCCAATCTGCCATGCTTTTACCTAACCACTTTGACATTCTTTAATCCTCACCTACTTTACCCCACCACCCTACAATTCAATTCCATTTAGAATTCAATATTGAGTCTTAGATTAAGTGTTTATCGTTATAACAAGTAATATAATGAAATGTAACTTTATTTCTTCTTACTTACATAACAACAAATGTCATGTTTTGATTGTGAAATGTTGGACTTGACCCTTAAATCAAACATCCGTTCAACCGTATTGGCAGCCACAGGGTAGTAGTTCATTTTTGCTGATACCACTGACTCGGCCTTATAATTTACTTGGTTTTTATTACAATATAATCTTAAGACTAGTTAAGTTATCTGCGTGGGCACTACACATTTATACCCTATCTAAAAGATCACTGAATCATCGTAATTTACTCATTCATAATCTTGGAGGAGTCCTAGGGCCGAGTGACTTCTCCTCGGCGTGCATTAATTATGGGAAGGCAGAGAAAGACATGACTACATAAGTGGGCCTATTGGGGGTTGATAAAAAACGAATGTTTCTACTAAAGTTGATTAGCAATTTTGTGCTCCTACAGTTGTCTCTTCTTTTGTGTTGTTGCAATTATACATTCCATGTCTTTTATTGCGTGCTCCAATTCCTCTCATGTCAAAATCTCCAATAACCCAATTAACTACCACTATGCACTATTAGGGGATATATGCTTGAGACACTGACACTAACATTCATGTGATCGAGTTGACATTTAAAATCTGATCTACCTTATGAATATAATTAAGATTTTATATGACTAGTAGTACCAGAAATAGTTAAATTGTTACACTTTTGATAGATTCATTAGTACATAAAAATTTTATATGGCGAATTGAATATATAGTGATCGATCCACTGAGTTTTGTATTTGTTTAGCATGCAATGGCACAGTTGAAGTGGCCCCAATTGCAAAGATGTGATCTGAAGCTTAAAAAGTTGTCCACCTGAACTCAAGATTGATTGATGAAATTAAACTGCGTAACTAACATTTGCACATCAAGATAGATCGAAATGGAGTGTAGGGCTTTGGGACAAAGGGGACAGCACATTATCTGGATTGACACTATGGATAACCTTTGATATGATGATACACCATTCTTATTAATCACAATACTTGCTATTCCATCACGTTACGTTATGTTAATTACGTTACGTACAATGACACATGCATGTATTCAACCATGAATATATATATTCATGCAACCACTTGTGTGTGTCTATATCTATATATATATATATATATATATATATATATATGGGCACGC
This sequence comes from Ipomoea triloba, assembly GCF_003576645.1. Taxonomy (NCBI): domain Eukaryota; kingdom Viridiplantae; phylum Streptophyta; class Magnoliopsida; order Solanales; family Convolvulaceae; genus Ipomoea; species Ipomoea triloba. The sequence goes on from NC_044921.1 coordinate 26,329,377, forward strand.
TTTAATGCGAACGATCGCCCAGGAGAAAAATAAGAACCATTTACAGAATCAGGTGTAATTTTTTCGTAAATAACTCGAAATTTTGGTGCACCCTCATTGTGTTCTAAGTTCACTCACAATAGCCACAAGTTGGTCAGCAACGTTACCGCAACCACTTTTGTTTATAGCGTTCGCCGTTCCCGCAACCACTTTTGTTTATAGCGTTCGTGGAGGCAAACCGAGGCCCCCGCGTTCGCCGCCACTTTTGTTTATAGCGTTCGCCGTTCCCGCAACCACTTTTGTTTATAGCGTTCGTGGAGGCAAACCGAGGCCCCCGCGTTCGCCGGTAACCAACGTTCCCGCAACCACTTTTGTTTATAGCATTCGTGGAGGCAAACCGAGGCCACCCGACCTCGAATAGGGGGGGGGGGCTTAGCTCTGGGTCCTCCCTGCTTGCGGAAATGAATGGGTTGAACTTTTGGTGCACCCTCATTGTGTTCTAAGTTCACTCACAATAGCCATATCCTCGTTATGTGCACTCTTAGTATTGAACAAATAGTTTTACCACCCGGCCTCGAATAGGAGGGGGCTTAGCTCTCTGGATCCCTTGCAGAAATGAATGGGTTGAACTTTTGGTGCACCCTCATTGTGTTCTAAGTATAGGAGGGGGCTTAGCTCTGGATCCTCCCTGCTTGCAGAAATGAATGGGTTGAACTTTTGGTGTACCAAAATAACGCCGTCTGTGGGGATCAAACCCACGACCACAGACCTTTTTGAAGAAGGTGGGCGTCTGTGGGGATCAAACCCACGACCACAGACCTTTTTTAAGAAGGTTCTGTTACCAACATGTTTACTTCCATTGTGGGTAATGTATTTGGGTTCAAAGCACTGCGCGCTCTACGTCTGGAAGATTTACGAATCCCTACGGCTTATATTAAAACTTTTCAAGGCCCGCCTCACGGAATCCAAGTTGAGAGAGATAAATTGAACAAGTATGGTCGTCCTCTGTTGGGATGTACTATTAAACCTAAATTGGGGTTATCTGCTAAAAACTACGGTAGAGCGGTTTATGAATGTCTTCGCGGTGGACTTGATTTTAC